>NC_091158.1:38423423-38660923 GCF_040958095.1 Procambarus clarkii
TTTTGTCTTTGGAGTAGAAGTTGAAGTTGAGGGGTTATTCAAGTCTTCCAGTTCCACTGAAGTATCCGAATCATCATCATCCTGTGTCGTGCTGGATCGATTTAGTTTTGATTTTTTTGTCTTTGGAGTAGAAGTTTAAGTTGAGGGGTTATTCAAGTCTTCCAGTTCCACTGAAGTATCCGAATCATCATCATCCTGTGTCGTGCTGGATCGATTTAGTTTTGATTTTTTTGTCTTTGGAGTAGAAGTTGAAGTTGAGGGGTTATTCAAGTCTTCCAGTTCCACTGAAGTATCCGAATCATTTTCCTCCATCTCTTCTGTATCACTTAAAACTGGATTTTGATTTGACATAATTGTATCTATTTTTTTATAATATATTAAAATTTTATTTAATAATTTACTTGGTTCAAGCAAAAAAAAAAAAAAAAAAAAAAACAAAAAAACTATGTTATACAGATACATTTTTAGGAGGAAGAAAGGGAATGGGGTGGGTTACTTCAAATAGTATTGGCAGCTGGAAGTCAGTCTCCTAAGGTATCAAACAAATATATGTACAAATAATAAAAACAAAATAATGTTATTAAAATTATAAGAATAAGAAATATGGTATACTGAAATATATTTAATTTAGATTTTTTGTTTTCTTTTTCAATATGATGAAAACGGTTCAAGATATAATGATTTCAGTTTGAAGTAAAAGTTTTGGTGATGAATAGTCACCATTTCGATGCCAATATATTTCAAGAGGAAATGTATTTGACATTCCCCAATTAGGTTCTAAGAGGGACTCATGTACAATATTTGATATTGTTAATATAAATCCATTTTTCTTGCCATATTGAATAAATGCTAATGTTAAGGCCGCTACAAAAGCAGATTCCTTTTGAGTAAAAGATTGAATATATTTATGTTTTTTCTTAAAAATAGAAAGGAAATGTATTTTAGGAACCAAGTGTAATTTTTGAATATCAAAGTCAATTAAATTATTAATTAAAGGTTGGCCTTCATCATCAACTAATTCATAAGGTATTTCATCAAGTTCATTCATTTTTTTTTATTTCTCTAGTTATAGTATATATATATATATATATGCATGTTTTTATTACATTGTAACTATGGAATTTGTAAGAAAAAAAAAAGAACTTTATAAACTTTTGGAACCAGGAACTGATATTACAGCTTTTCTCTGGAAAATGATCCAACATACTTCAATTCAGAATCAATTAGATTCAACACATGATATGTACAAATTAACTACTACTACTATTACTACTACTACTACTACCACCACCACCACTACTAATAGTGCTCCTACTACTACTACTACTACTATAATGCCATATTTTACCTATCCTATTAATCAAACATCATCCAATTCGGTATATTCAGGATTAATAGATGATTGTAAAAATATTAGTGATAGTTTATACTTTGTACAACATAAATTGCTTGAATGTCCTCTTATCCCAAATATTTTCGATCCCATTTTCAAACGTGATATTGCTCTTTATGAAAATAACTCACTAATAGGCATAAACAACCTCATTGACTTGCGAATGGCACGAGTATGGTGTGAATACCTAATGACAGATAAAATCAAACGATACGGAACCTGTCATAATCATCCGATCTTCAACAATTGTCCCGGGTGGTTAATTGATGCTGTTCATCTACAGATTGCCAACCCCAATATCTCTCTAATATATTCTACAGATATTAGAGGGGTTAATAAACATCTTGGTCAACTATGTAGTTTAATAAATTTACATCATATATTTAGACGCTTTGAAAACATTAATATAAATTATTCTGCATTACTTCTCCAATTAACGGTGTTATCTAATGCCTCTATTAATTCCATAAATCGCAGAGGAAATAAATTTCCCGCCAATATTATTTCTGCGACAAGTTTTGAGGATGTTAAACGTCAAATTATGGCCACTGAACGTTCAGATTTACTTCGAGATGATATGAGTTCCTTTGTATCACGTCTTACAACTAATCTCCCACCGCCAGTAGGAACTAATTTCTTTAATTTGATTCTAAAAAAAACCTAAATCATCAGTTTAATATACAATCCCCCTACCATGTATCAATTATGTTTATATATTTTTTGTAATTGTATCAAATGTTTTTTGTATTCTTTATATGTTGAATCTAATAATTTCTTTCCTTTTTTCGTATATGTTCCATTCTGAAATTCTTCAAGACCTTTTTTAATACTATATTTAGTCTTATGAGCTGTTTTGTGAAGAGCATGAGGAAAGGCCTCGCCCATTTGGGATCGTTCTATAAATAAATGTTGACCACAATTCTTAATGGGAATTAGATAATAGGGGCAAGTGGATATCTGACAAGCATTTGTTAAGATTTTAACATCATATCTGAATATATATATATCATGGAATGATGTTTTCTCACAATTAAACAATCCCATCTGATGGACTTTATCCATTATTTCCTTAGGTGTCATTGGATTCAATATTTCTTGGTGAACTTTCATGTATGACATCACCCAATTTTTTTCCACTTTTTTTTTATAAATATCTCTGAGATTCCATTTCTCTATGACTTCTCTAATCATCTCATTTCTAATATTAAAGCGACATTTATCATAGTCCTCAATTTGCTCAAATTTTTTTAGTCTTTCACGAGAGCTTGGAAACTTCAAAGCATGATACAAACATTTAAAAAAAAAAATGTCATTAAACAACTCATTCAATACTAATTCGATTTCATACTCTTCAAATTCCTTCATCATCTCTATGACAAATATCCTCAAAGTTTTTAAAGACAAATCTCCTGCATGAGACCATGAATAAAGGGCTGCAATTTTCTCACCATTTATTTGTATTTCCTTTAAAGGAAAAATATTGGCTGGACAAAGTTTGGTCACATCTAAATGTTTTAAAGCTTTTCGAACTTCATGTAATGTATAATAATTTTCTATATTATATTCAGATTCTTCAACATTATGTTCCAAACATTTCTGCTTCTCTTTCTTATATTTATCAGGGGTGATAAAAAAATGTGAGTAAGGATACTCAAATTTGCCTTTACAAACACATCTGCCCACATATTCTAAAATGATTATTTTCATGATTCTCTTTATTAAAGTCTTCATATTGTGAGGGGACTCTAGGTTATTATCTCTCATCATCATATACATTATGAACATGGGTTTAATTAGCGTTTCACACTTAAGAGATATTCCATCAAATTTTAAGATACTCTCTGTCATTAATGCTTGATTTATATTATTTTCACTTTTCAAAATCTCCCAATATTTTTTCAGTTTCCATCGTTTCATGTATCCATTAACAACAGTAGCTTGAATACTATTAATTATTCTACAAACATACTTGGGTCGGCTTTTAATTGGATACTTCTCAAAGAGTTTTATCAACAAGACAGCTAATGATCCTAGATGAGCATTGTGATCCTTAATAATCGGATTCCTCAAAACTGCAAAAGTCATCATTTTAGCAAAAAGGTTAGTTTCCATCAGTGATCCCATAACATGAGCCTCCTCAGGTGTGAAAATTGGTATAATAGCATTAAAGCGAGTTTCTTGTTTACCATTAATAATTTCAATTTCATTGTATTTATGACCAACTTCCCCATATATGTTAACAAAATCCACAAGGGCTGTCACTCCAATTAAATCAAAGGGGGCTTCAACAATTTGAATAATATTATATGACCAAATATTTAAGACTGTACAGTTTAAGTTACGAAAAAGTACAGGAATGCCTGTTATGTTCCAAACAGTCGATAACTGGAATTTATTGACTGAATTTAACAGTGTTAGAAATTTTGGTTCTTGTAAATCACTGACTGTTGAAGTGAGAGAAATCCTACAACAATTTTCCGGTAAAACTTGTAATGCAAGAATATGGTGTTTTACTTTTTCAAATATTTTCACAAAATCATCTATATCCTTTTTAAAGTCATTGTCAGTATATCCTTTTAGTTGATAGGCCTTCTTTGAATAGTAGTGACTTGATACTGTTATTGAGTTCAAAACTACACCAGCTAATTCAATTTCTTTAAGATATTGTCCTTCCTCAATAAGTTTCTTTATTCCATTGATTTTTTCCCTGAGATTAGTTTCAATATTGGTGTAAACTCCCTTAAAACGCCCAGTAAAATTACCTCTTACATCTTTTATGTTCATAATCCTTAGAAATAATTCATCACAAATTTTCTTTTCTATGTTAATAATCTCTCTCTCAAAAAAAAAAATTCTCTTTGTCTTTGTTATAAATTTGAATTATTCTCCGATTCCATTGTGTAATCAGTTGATCCATTATTTTTACATTTAAATCTTGAAATTGTAAATGAAGAATATATACAGTTTTGCTATTTGTAAACATGTATATTTTTTCACCATTATATTGTTTAAGATAAACATACTCATCAAGATAAAATTCACTTTCTAATGTTCCACCAGGCAATAAAGAGCCTTCTACAGATAAACGTATTTTTACAGAACTGCAATGACTACTTATATTCTTCATTACATCTTCCATATCATCCATTTCAAGTACTTGAAATAAATTTGGTATTGTATTTCCAGTATTAAGTTGTGCTTGTAAAAATAAACTCTGTTTAACTGGATATTCTTTTCCAATTCCTAACACAAAAAATTCACACTTTTTTCCAACAGGACATTTCATTTTTTCAAGTTGAGTTTCAGCCTTATCTCTTGATACACTATGGAAGCCATCAGTAATAAAAAACACTTTAATATCTTTTGATTGACAACTTTCAATTTCCTCTTGAATTTTCTTTAATGCTCCGATTAAATCAGTAGAACTATTTCTAAAATCACTTTTTTGAATCTGTGGGCTACATCCCTTTTTCTCAATAACATCACTAAAGGTATACCTAACAGTTTCATTTCCACACTTCTCTAAAATAGGAGCCATATACTTATTCCATTGGTTCATTAATGCTGACCAATAAACACTCATTGAAGTTGAAGTATCAATCATCAGTATATTATATGATAATTGGGTAAAAAGGTCAGGGAGAGTAGAAGGTAAATGTAGAATAACATCCATCCTTCCTTCAGCCTGTAAAAAAAAAAATTCAATGTATTTTCATAAATATTATTAAAATTTTCGGCTACCTAACCTAAATTAACCCATAAAGACTACTAGGTACGACATAATAATGAAAGAGAATGATAACTAATACTTACAATTTGTGAGGAAAGAAGATGATAAGCTTCAACCTTTACATTTATGGGAATAGATATTTCAATTCCATCCATTTTTCTGGTGAAAAAGTTGGTGGTAATGAGCTGAGAAGATAACTTAATGAATGGTATCATGCGTTATCATTGGTATCATACGCTTCAGTATGACAGTCAGAGCATCCTCAACTGATTGTCATTCAGGAGGTATCCCACATTATAAGTCAGAGCATCCTCAACTGATTGTCATTCAGGAGGTATCCTACATTATAGTCAGAGCATCCTCATGATCGTCCTTCAGAAGGTATGGCTCCACAAGCAATTCTCTTTCCCACCAATAGACGAAATGTTCTAACTTGTAAAGTTTAATACTTTTCCCTATTTCACTGTTAAACTCGAGGTAACGAGGGCTTATCTTGGCCCCAGCCTCTTTGTTCTCCATGTGAATTAGCACAAATGAACAGCCTAAGAGTTACATTCACTAATATATATACTGTCAGAATGATATGACGTCATTTCCTCTTAAAGGATCATTATGATATTATATTAAAAAGTAACATCTTTTACCACTCTTTTCCAGTACTGATTTAATATGACGTACACACAAGGTGCCTGGGAGTTACTACCATAGTGTTCGACTGTAGTCATTTATTTTCAAAATCTGATCATTGTAGTAATAACCAGTGGCTGCATCCTCAATTTCCTCTTTAGAGAGATCTAAGTCATATGACATATGACATTCTACAAGACTAGGGTCAGCTTTTTGTAGTTCACTCAAGGTGGTACCCATGCCTTGGGCAGATGTGGCAGGAGGTAATAGTAGACTTTCCACTGTGTCCTCGGCCTCGTCATCGAGTCGGGCCATGAACGTATCCACAAGGTCAACTTGGTCACCAAGCAGCTTTAAGATTTTAGAGAGAGAGAGAGAGTGAATGAATTTCATCACATTCACCTATAATTGTTGGGATATAAGTAGAGGTAGTAGATATTGGAAAATTAGTTTACATATTATTTTGATTATGGGGTGCTTTTTTTTATTGTAATAAAAAATAATAAGCATAATGACTACATCACTGAAATATATATACCAAATTAATAATAATTCTTCAGAAAAGAATTTATTAAGGTTGACATTCAACCAAAATAATACTTATATTGATGATTTATATCCAGGTTTATCGGAATCATCTTGTAGGTTAGCTCTCAATCGATTAATTTATATAATGTACTCAATAACAAAAAATATAGATGAGGTTAGTATTAGTAATCATCAAGTTCAATTTTGGAGTGAGCACAATTCTGAAATTTTCATCCAACAAATATATTATATCGCTGGTTTAACTACTAAACCAGCCTCAAATTTAATTAGTTATCATTGTTACGGCCCTCTCGGGACGCAACAGGGTTCTCACTCTGATGTAGTTAGAGGAAGATATATATCCGGCCCCAAGCCAGTAGAGGCTATCAAGGGATGCGATCCGTGACGCAAGTAACTTAAAGGGAGTAGGGAAAG
Source organism: Procambarus clarkii (assembly GCF_040958095.1). Taxonomy (NCBI): domain Eukaryota; kingdom Metazoa; phylum Arthropoda; class Malacostraca; order Decapoda; family Cambaridae; genus Procambarus; species Procambarus clarkii. The sequence continues at coordinate 38,430,137 of NC_091158.1, forward strand.
AAAGGTAAGAACTTAATATAATATAATATAACCTTCACCATTTAAATATATAAAAGTAAAACGTACACAAGGGGGAGGGGTATTAACACTTTACAAGGGGATCGACACTGTAGTCTTCTGCTGGAGACTATGGATCCTCGAAGCTAGGTGCTGAGTCCGCGGTGCTTTCTTCGTGGCCTCCAGACGTGTCCTCTGAGAACGCCGAGTCTACCCTGGCCACAGGTCAGCCACAACACAGGTCCACTGGGGGCACCGTCGTGGAGGCCGTCAACCACACGTCCAGCAGGTCTGCTGGCAGGTACTGAGCCACCAAGGCTGGTACGGCCACTCCACGAACGATAAAAGGAGTACGCCCTAGACAGGAGTCTCGTGTGATATCACCAATCACCCTCCTGTCCTCAATACCCCAGTGGATTATCGTCTCCAACCGTCGGTCCCGGGTAAATCCTTTAACTGCCACTCCAATGGCAGGCTAACACACCACAGTGTTCTTCCGGGGGGCGACGTCACAAAGGCTGCAGCAAACTTCACTGTATGGAGACTGGCTGCCTCGGGTAGACTGACTCCACCTTCAACACAGTGGTCCCAGGTCGGCTCTGTAAGCAGACACGTCATTAATAACCGGGACACTAATACACCACACTCACAGGCTCAGATACAAACGCCCGACATATCCACTCCATAGATGGCGCTGTCGTCGGAGCACCACCTCACCAGAGGTCAGGAGCGGCGGTGTTGAGTGCTGAACCAGACTGGAAACTGGTCCTCGAGGCCAGTACACGCTGTCCTCACTAGGTGTCGTCGTTCGTTTGGCGGGGGTTTCGGGAGCTGACCCACAGATGGCGTGTTTGTCACTGCTCCAGGCACGGACGCTGGATCCGGGTTCGTAACACCTCCCCACCAAAAAGAATTTGGTTTGGGGTTCTATAAAAAACACAATCCAAATTAGCAGGGCGACACAACTCCAAATGGACTTACTTATACTATGAACTGGAGAGATGAGGCTGTCTTGTCCACAGAACTTTTCTACTGAGAAACCCTGGCACAAAGGGAGCTTGAAAATGGCAGGCGATGACCTGCCTGACGTAATCTTCCACACCTCCTCTGCGATAGCAAACAGGGGCATCATCTCACCTCTCTCGAGTAAGGATCGGTGTAGACACGATCTGTCTACATGTCGCCTGGCATCCCGCTGGGGATGCCAGGCGACTCGACACTTCCCTGTGTAGTGGCACCGATGATGGCTGACCACAGACGGCATTTCTGGTGCCGGTCCGATGATCCTTCAGGGAGACAGGAACCTGGAATACAGGGGTCTGATAATTCAGAGTGATAGCGACCGCGAGTAAAACAGTACTTACAGCATACTCTACTAGGTCCACACCTAGTCCCAACGGGGCTGTTCGTACGTCGCAGGTGGCATTCGCTCTGCCACCGTCAGGTCGACCAACGTTCCACATAACGCTGCATTGAGGCTCAGCAGTCACGCGGGGGGTGTCAACCTGTCGGAAACAGTCACTCACATTATCACATGTCGTACCTCCTGTATCATCTATTACCTCCCAGGTCCCTTCTTCAACTGCAACACTTGCAGTACAACTCTCCAATCCCTGGGATCTCTTCTCGATGTTCACGGGAGCCATCATCCTTCGGGTCGTCCACTGATCCTTACTGAGAACACAGAGAGCACATAGGAGAACAAAACAATATACCGATAGGAAACATTTGGTAAGTCGAGGGATAAGTTTCCTGAGCTTGTCATGTCCATAGCCGGCACCATCCACTAGCCTGGCTTGGACAGAAGAGGGCACTAGACCTTTTGAACACACCTCACATACCTCTGACGTCTGGGGAATCTCTGGCTGGTCCACTACACGCTGTAACTTGCCATACCGCAAGCACACCTCAGCCTTCGCTCCAGACTCGTTGGTATCCGTGGGTGTCTGCACACAAGGTCTCTCTTCTAGCTCAGGTACTTCTGCCATCGTAACCTCATGTTCCTTGTCGAGAGAATCAGGAGACACTGCTAGATCGTTCTCAATCTGTAGGCGAGAGGACAAATTAAACATAGTTACATCCGGGTCTGTCTTTACCTGGACATTACCATTGCCTGTTACTTCAGACCTTGCTGCTCCGGTAGACTCGTCCGCTATCTTGGGATGATTGGTGCTCCAATCGGTCACCAAGTCGTTGGCTAGTACCACGTCAATCCCAGCCACAGGGAGGGTATCGACTACTGCCAACTCGCATGTGCCGCTGAAATAAGGCGAGTCAAGATGTACTGGCACTAAGGGGGCGATGTACTGCGTCCTAGGAAACCCAACCAGGACAACCTTTTGTCGCCCATCCACACTTACTCCCTCGGGTAACGAGCTCTTCACGATCAGGGACTGGGCTGCTCCACTATCTCTGAGCACTACAATTGATCTACCAGTATGATCACTCGTTACATACCCGGTTGAAGTGTGAGGGGCCAACAAACTTGGTCCTTCCTGCGTCGTCGTCGACTGGCTTCCTGCTGGTGATGTTCCACAGCTCATCAACATCACCTCCCTTCGTGCGCTGCCACCTCTTCTGCCTCGGCACCTAGCAGCTATGTGTCCCTTCTGCCCACAAGTCCAGCACACCATGTTCCTCCTCGGACTACGGTGTTTCGGACTACTAGGACTTGTTCTTCGAGGGCTACCTGGGGGCGTCTTCTTAGCACTTTGTGGGACGGGTCTTTCTTCTTCGTCGTGAGGTCTGTCAAACCGGCGCTGGTAATTCCTCGGGACGTACTTAGCAGACGGCCTATGAGTCAGGATATACTCTTCAGCCATGGTGGCTGCTGCACTCAAGGTCTCTACCTGCTGTTCCTCCAAGTACGTCTTGAGGTCTCCAGATAAACAATCCTTGAAGTCCTCGAGCAGAATCAGCTGCTCGAGGTCTGCCTTGGTCTCCACTTTCCGAGAGGCACACCATTCTTGGAAAAGTCGCTCCTTGATCGTGGCGAACTCGGTGAAAGTGTGCTCTGAGGTCTTCTTCAGGTTTCTGAACTTTTGCCTATATGCCTCAGGTACCAATTGGTACGCCATGAGCACCACTTTCTTCACCATATCGTAATCGCCGGAGTCGTCAAGGGATAACGTAGAGTAGGCAATTTGGGCCTTCCCAGTCAAAACTGACTGTATCATGATGGCCCAATTCTCCCTTGGCCACTCCAAAGAGGCAGCGACTTTCTCGAAGGCTGCAAAGAACTTCGAGACTTCCCTCTCATTGAATTTGGGGACCATTTTGATATTTCTTACCGGATCGAAACCGCTTACTCCAGTTTGTCTCTGTCCAGCGCCTAGTCGTAAAACTTCTAGTTCATGTTGTCTTTGTCTTTCCTCCCTTTCTCGCTCTCGTTCTTCTCTCTCTCGTCTCTCTTCTCTTTCTCGTTCTTCTCTCTCTCTTTCTCGTTCTTCTCTTCTTTCTTCTCTTTCTAATTCTAAACGCCTCATCGCCAATTCTTTTTCTTTCATCTCCATTTCTTTATCTTTTAATTCTCGTTCTACTTCTAACTTCTTCCACTCTATCTCGCGATTGATCTCTAGGGCACGCATTTTGACTGTTAGGAAGCTGATATTAAGCTCACCTGCATCACTGTCAATGTCACTGCCCTTGTCTTCCTTTTCTGTGGAAGCTATTTCCTCACCTTCCCTTGTACTAGGAGTCTCGCCTTCCTGTTTCTCTTCTGCCTTCAGGTGCCGGTGAACCTTGGACAAGATCTCCACACGGGAATCACTGGCACGGATCTTGATCTCCAGGTAGGCGCTCACTAGCACAAGTTCCGGTTTGCTCAGATACTTTAATCTGGCAAGACAGTCCACTCTGTTCAGAAAAGCCTGAACATCGTCCAGATCATCGATGGTAGCTTTTTCTGCCATTGTCACAGATGGAACACTCAACTAGCACTTAACACACCGCTTACACGTTAGCACTTAACACACCGAGCACTGTTCTATGCCAATATTGCACTTTATCGCACCAAACGCTGCACTTGCCAATATTGCACGTAATCACTTCGGGCACCGCACTACCCAATATTGCACTGAATCCAAGCGAACACTTCGCTCTACAATATTGCACTGAGTCCAAGCGAACACTTCGCTCTACAATATTACACTAAATCACTGAGCACCGCACTAGTCAATATTGCACTTAATCGCTTAATCACAGCGAGCACCGCACTGCACAATATCGCACTTAGTCACTGAGCACCGCACAGGACGTATAACGTCACAATCGTCACACAGGGGGAATTATATACAGGGATTTCGCCACTTCACCACCCCTGTCAAACATACTTAACAAGGGGTCGAATCCCGCTGGGGATGCCAATTATGTTACGGCCCTCTCGGGACGCAACAGGGTTCTCACTCTGATGTAGTTAGAGGAAGATATATATCCGGCCCCAAGCCAGTAGAGGCTATCAAGGGATGCGATCCGTGACGCAAGTAACTTAAAGGGAGTAGGGAAAGAAAGGTAAGAACTTAATATAATATAATATAACCTTCACCATTTAAATATATAAAAGTAAAACGTACACAAGGGGGAGGGGTATTAACACTTTACAAGGGGATCGACACTGTAGTCTTCTGCTGGAGACTATGGATCCTCGAAGCTAGGTGCTGAGTCCGCGGTGCTTTCTTCGTGGCCTCCAGACGTGTCCTCTGAGAACGCCGAGTCTACCCTGGCCACAGGTCAGCCACAACACAGGTCCACTGGGGGCACCGTCGTGGAGGCCGTCAACCACACGTCCAGCAGGTCTGCTGGCAGGTACTGAGCCACCAAGGCTGGTACGGCCACTCCACGAACGATAAAAGGAGTACGCCCTAGACAGGAGTCTCGTGTGATATCACCAATCACCCTCCTGTCCTCAATACCCCAGTGGATTATCGTCTCCAACCGTCGGTCCCGGGTAAATCCTTTAACTGCCACTCCAATGGCAGGCTAACACACCACAGTGTTCTTCCGGGGGGCGACGTCACAAAGGCTGCAGCAAACTTCACTGTATGGAGACTGGCTGCCTCGGGTAGACTGACTCCACCTTCAACACAGTGGTCCCAGGTCGGCTCTGTAAGCAGACACGTCATTAATAACCGGGACACTAATACACCACACTCACAGGCTCAGATACAAACGCCCGACATATCCACTCCATAGATGGCGCTGTCGTCGGAGCACCACCTCACCAGAGGTCAGGAGCGGCGGTGTTGAGTGCTGAACCAGACTGGAAACTGGTCCTCGAGGCCAGTACACGCTGTCCTCACTAGGTGTCGTCGTTCGTTTGGCGGGGGTTTCGGGAGCTGACCCACAGATGGCGTGTTTGTCACTGCTCCAGGCACGGACGCTGGATCCGGGTTCGTAACAATCATACAATTAAATATGATCAAGAAATGTTTATTAAAATATTAAAACAAAAGGCGCCTCAATCTTACAAATTACTACAACGTTTTGATTCGAAATTAATTTACTTTTCTCTTCTTACAAATTTATGGCATACTCTTCTCATGCAAAAAACACAAGACATTAATATAATAAAGAACAGTATTATGCATCATCTTATAAATAATTGTTTTTATAATGAGGACCAACCAATAATTGAATCTGGAATACTTGACATATACACACCTTTTTACAGTCCTATGCATATCAGTAAATTAATTAACAGAGTCATTGAACCTTACCATAAAAATACAAATAATATACATATTATAGAAACTAAAGATCTTACTCATTTACATTATGAACTTGTGATATCTTTACATAAAAAAACAGATATTGCATCTAATAAAATAACGGCAATGGTAGCTTACTTACCTAATAAATATAAAAATAATCATAACCTAATAAGATCTTTTCCCTATAAATTAATCAAAGATAATCCTTCAGATATATTAAAGAATATTTTAACTAATTATAAATATTTCTATACAAAAAATAGAGAAATAATGTTGGCGAAAAACTATAAAATTTTGAACAAAAAAAGTAGAAGTAGAAGTAGAAGTAAAAGTAGAAGTAAAAGTAGAAGTAAAAGTAGTAGAAGTAGAAGTAAAAGTAAAAGTAGTAAAAATAAAAGTAGAAGTAGGAGTAGAATTAAAAGTAAAAGAAGTAAAAGTAGAAGTAGAAGTACAAGTGGAAGTAGAAGTAAAAATATAAATAGAAAAAAAAGTAGAAGAAAAAAAAGTAGTATAACAGGCAATAAAAATCGTGGAAATATAAATATGAAAAAAATACGTCAAAATAGTACTAGTACTAGTACTAGTACTAGTAGTAGTAGTAGTGGTAGTAGCAGTAGGAATAATAGTCCCCAAAATTCGAGTTTAAGGTCAAATCAACCTAAAAAGAACAAAAGAGATCAAATTTTAAATAATAGAGTGAGTAAAACAAACCAAAGCAGAAGCCCTCTAAAAAGTATTTATTTTATACCCAAAAATAAAAAAAATACTAAAAAAGGATTGAAAAGTATATTAAAAAGTAGAAGATGGGATAACAACATTAATTATTTGGAATACAAAAATTAAATATTTTCGTATAATTTTCCATACCACTTATAATAAATAATAATTTGGAATACAAAACATATATATAATAAAATAGATCTTTTTGGAATTTAAATAATTTTAAAATAATATGTTTCATAACTATAAGATGATGATAAGATTTTTCAGTCATAATTATAGAAGTATTTTTATTTTTATTTTGAATATGTGAAAATACTTCTTCATCACTCGATGCAAGTTGAACAGGAATCCTATTATGTTTAATTAGATACATAAGAATTCTAAATTGATTATGTTCATAAATATTACTTGTTATAATTTGTATTTTTTTTGTATATTCAATCATGTTTTCCAGTTCAATAGTAATATTATAACATAATATTCTAGTTTGATCAAATAAGTAATAAGTTAACTTTAATTGGTACATTTTTAACTCTTCTAATTTATTGAGATATCCTTTATAATCATAAGAGTTATGTTCAACATTCATATTTTTTATTATTATAAAATTATATATTATTATTAAAAAAATATATATATAAAAATAAACAAATTACCGAAATGCAAATATTTGTAAAAACTTTATCTGGAAAATCAATAACAGTAGATGTGGAGTCTAATGAATCTATTCAAAGTGTAAAAAACAAAATTCAAGATAAAGAAGGTATACCACCAGATCAACAGAGGTTGATATTTTCCGGGAAACAGTTAGATGATCAACACACTATAAGTGATTATAATATTCAAAAGGATTCAACCCTCCACTTGGTATTAAGATTACGAGGAGGAGGATAATCAATCATTAAAATTCCCTTTTATATTTTTTATTTTAAAAGGGCCACATACATGGCTTTCAATTTTTCCTCATAATATTTGAAAATGACATGCCGCCTAATTTTGTAAGTTAAGGAAACCAAACCAGATTCTGGAGTCCACGGAAATTGACAGAGATATACTGCTGAAGGTAAATGACAAATTCCATATTTCCTACCATAAGCCCTAATCTCATTTAAAATGGTTTTAATTATACAGGAATGTCGACAAAGTACCCTTACATCTGACGAATGAATATTTAAATGGGTACTCATCTTTATAATCATAGGAGGCGATGGCACAACTAAAGCTAAGATTATATTAGAATTTGGATAAACATAAACACATACATTATCAATTAGAGGGTGAGTCTTTAGGAGAGATTCGATCTCACCTAAACTTACATATTCGCCATTCTTTAATCTCTGGAAATTTATTTTACGATCAATTATGCGTAACATTCCTGATTCACAATTAATCTCCCCAATATCACCAGTTTTAAAACTCCAAATACCTCTTTTGGATAAGAAAAAATCTCCACCATCATCTCCTTTTCCAGTAATCCTTGAATATTCTCGGGCCACCATAGGACCACTCACTACAACTTCCCCTCTAGGATGCGGCTTATCTGTCGTTTTAAAATCTCCTTCAATCCAATCAATTAATGATAGTTTTACTCTATAATTAGGATCACCACAATGTAATATATCATCACTTTTGTTGCTGCTAGTAATACAAGCCGTAGTTTCTGTGGTACCATACCCTATTATTACTGAACAATTGAATAGCGTTCGAAGCTTTTGGTATGACTCTTTTGAAATTAAATCACCTCCAATGATAACTGTCATCAATCGATTACCAAAAAACTGCTCACATATTTTCCGTAAAATATATTTATCCCAAACATGAGTAATCCATTTCAGTTTATTTTTTTTTTCAAAGGCTATATGATCCCAAATTGAATAATTATTTTTTGTAATTCCATTCATTATATATTTTAACATAGAGGATACAAAAAGAACACAAGTAGGTTGAGCTTCAATAAAATCCCCATGACATCCTTCCAAGATCTGCGGACTTTTGTTAGTTAATGTAGAGGGTGAGGAATAGGCAATTGTAATATTCATAGCAATACAAGATAATTCAATTATTAATTCTGTGACATAAGCCAATGGAAGATATGCTAAGTATAAGTTCCCCAATTGTCGATAATCAGCACGAATACAAAATGCTGATACCGCAGAGAAAATATTACCATGAGTTAACTTCACTCCTTTAGGTTCGTCAATAGTACCACAGGTATACATGATAAATGCCACATCACTCTCATCAATATATTTAATATTATCCTTACATATATCCTCATTTTCTTGGCCGGCAAATATTAAACTATAATATGAAATTATGTTAAAATTGTCACTCGTTTTATATGGTGAAACTGTTGGTCCTATTTTATTGATATGATCATCTAAGATAATGACATAATCTATTTGAGGACAAGTAGGTAAAATTTCCTTCTGGAGTTTAGCTAATAATGGTCCACAAGAGGTAATAATAATTCGAATTTCTGTTTCCAAAAGAGAATTGATAATTGTTTTAGGGGGTAAGTTTGTTGGAAGACTGACGACAATTACCCGTTGTCTAAGGCATCCAAGAGCTGCAATAAGCCATTCTTTCTGGGTTTCAGAATATATGGCAATCGATTGTTGTTGATTTACCCTATTATCATTATTATTATTATTAAAGTTAAAATAATAGTTTAAACCCAAGCCGAATTTAATTACCAATTCATTGACCTCTTGATAAGACTGGTATATATATTTTCCTAGATTAAATTTTTCTATACATTTGTTTCCACCAAATCCTTGTCTTTTTTCTAAAAGCAGTCGAGTACCTAGACAATCATCTAAACCATAATTGGCAGCAGCAAATTGTAGAATAGAGGGGGCTGTAATTGCTTGAGACTTTATTAAATTATTAACTAGAAAAAATCCATCATATCTTCCTCCCTTTTTGAAGCTCATATTTAGAAAAAAAATAGTCTTGGTTTCTTATTATATTTATATATATATATAAAAAATACAGATTAAGCACTTTGAGATTTGGAGAAACGATAATTTATATCATTACATTATTATTAGCTGTTTTACACTAATCAAGTGTGGACCACTCACTGAAGGTCCCAACACAATCCTGACTTCTCATCCTTTCCCTCCTTATCCTCGTCCTCTTTTCCTTCTTATTACTGATCACTTTCCACATTGATATTAAATTTAATTCTATCAAATGGAACTAGGTCATTAATATTTTTAGCTAACAGCTTACATTCCACCTCATTATGGCCATCCTGAAGCTCATGATACCCAAATTTTTGGTTGGTGTCGAGAGACGACTCTGTATGATTGTGTATTCCAGACGTCTGTTAAGATCGATGTTGAAGGATATGTTGTTGGCTGAAGTAATAAACAGAGAAAATAAATTTCCCCATAATCCTTACAAATGTTGGATTCTCTACTGTCTGCTCCCATCTGTTGACATCATAGTATTTTTGGGTTACCAGGAGTAGGGGGAGAGGTTCAACAATCTCATCTCATCCTGATATTTGGCATAGGTACATGACTACTTTCCTTCATTTTGTTCTATTATTTAGATTTTTTGTATCAAAACTTTTATAGAAATTTGAATTGGATTCAAGTTTATTAAAAATAATATGATAATTTTACCATCATTAAAAAACAAAAAAGAGAGGAGGATAATTGATATTTTTGAAGGAAGGAAAGAAGAGAACGAACTGTAGTAGTATATAATGGTCTATTGGGATTATATGAAAATGGTGGTTCCTTCTCCAGTTTCTCCTTTTTTTCCCTCCACCTCTTCTACCATATCCATATCTTCAGACCCCTCTACCTTAATGTTCAATTTTATATTTTTAAATATAATGTTCCTTGTCTCAATTTTAAATTCCACTTCATTGTTACCCTCTTGAAGTTCAAGTTTCATTACCACAAATGGCGGTAATGAATCTTCTTCCATTGGGAAATCATATTTTGAAAATCCCTGTATAAATAAATCTTGACTGGCTGCATGGGTACATGATATCCAGAGTCTATTCATGTAAATTGGTTTGGATTCATTTTGTGATCTTACTCGTATTAATTCTATATGATTATTTAACTGGACATCTCGTATTTCACTGAAATCAGTAACGTCAACACTATCTGAAATATTCCATGGAAATATTAAAACAATTGGGTTTTTGGAATAATATCCTTTATCATATACACAATTTTGCAATATTTTATTTATGTGAAAAGATTCACTATTATGCCAATATTTGTGAGCATTATTATAATTAATAAGAAAGGTATTAAAAGGTTTTACTATGGTATTTTCAATTTCAAATTTATTCTTAAGATTATATGATAATGGTAATGTAGGAACAATGAAAAAACCAGTTTTTATTCTTATATCTTCCTCAATAAAAGGGAAGAATAGTGATTCTAAAATTGATTTCCTGTTGTATTGTTTCCCTGTTTGAGTCATAGAGAATTGTACCAGTTCCTGAGGCACAGAATTTTCTATTTGACTAATTGAAGAAGATTGTAATAGGCCTTGAAGAATTTCTTTGCCTCCTCCTTCACTTCCTCTTCCATCTGCATCTGCATCTGTTCCTTTGCCACCACCTCCTCCTCCTTCACTTCCTCTTCCATCTGCATCTGTTCCTTCACCACCTCCTCCTCCTCCTTCTTCACTTCCTCTTCCATCTGCATCTGTTCCTTCACCTCCTCCTCCTCCTCCTCCTCCTTCACTTCCTCTTCCATCTGCATCTGTTCCTCCTCCTTCACTTCCTCTTCCATCTGCATCTGCATCTGTTCCTTTGCCGCCACCTCCTCCTCCTCTTCCTTCACTTCCTCTACCACCTGCATCTGTTCCTTTGCCGCCACCTCCTCCTCCCCCTTCACTTCCTCTTCCATCTGCATCTGTTCCTTTGCCGCCACCTCCTCCTCCCCCTTCACTTCCTCTTCCATCTGCATCTGTTCCTTTGCCACCACCTCCTCCTCCTCCTCCTCCTTCACTTCCTCTTCCATCTGCATCTGTTCCTTTGTCGCCACCTCCTCCTCCTCCTTCACTTCCTCTTCCACCTGCATCTGTTCCTTTGTCGCCTCCTCCTCCTCCTCCTTCACTTCCTCTTCCATCTGCATCTGCATCTGTTCCTTTGCCACCACCTCCTCCTCCTCCTTCACTTCCTCTTCCATCTGCATCTGCATCTGTTCCTTTGCCACCACCTCCTCCTCCTCCTTCACTTCCTCTTCCACCTGCATCTGTTCCTTTGTCGCCTCCTCCTCCTCCTTCACTTCCTCTTCCACCTGCATCTGTTCCTTTGTCGCCTCCTCCTCCTCCTCCTTCACTTCCTCTTCCATCTGCATCTGTTCCTTCACCTCCTCCTCCTCCTCCTTCACTTCCTCTACCACCTGCATCTGTTCTTTCACCTCCTCCTCCTCTTCCTTCACTTCCTCTACCACCTGCATCTGTTCTTTCACCTCCTCCTTCACTGCCACTTACACTTCCACCTGCTGTATCTATTCCTTTGTCTCTTCCTCTTTCTCCTCTTTTACATAAATAAATAATTATTATAACTGTTATAAAGAATAATATTATTATTAAAAATACAGTCATTGCTTATTGTTTTTTATTTAGGATAATTCAAAACAAAAAAAAAACTTTTTCCAAAATACTCCACCTCATATCTAAATTAACGAAATAAAATTGTTCTGCTCAGCTGAGTTGACCGCACATTGGATCGAAATCCTGGGTGCCCGCGAGAAACATTAGGTAGAGTTTCTTTCACCCTGATGCCCCTGATTCCTAGTAGTAATTAGGTACCTAGGAGTTAATCAGCTGTCACTGGCGGCTTGGTCTAACTAGGATCCGGTCACGGGAACACTAAATAACCCCAAATCATCTCAATATAACCTCAAGATATTCCCGTTACCAGGGTCATGTACAAATTATCATTAAAACATTAATATTGTTTTTAGAGAAATACAAAAAATGGAAAAGCAGCAGCAACAGCAGTGTCTTTTCAATTATAAACTGTTTTTTGATAATAAAAGGAACGTAAAATTTCCAGCCATTTTATGTTTACCAACATTTATATTATATACGTTTTCAATAATCTTAGATTATTACATTCAAGCTCTAAACCCTTCTTATCAAACCAACTCATCAACTATTCAGTCCGCCAATAATATCTTAATTTCATCCTTTTTATATACACTTCAAACAGTCGTCAATATGGTGGTTTATGTAGATGATGAAGATGGTGATGATGAGAGATAATAATGGTATCCAACTAAAAAGTCCCAAGGAACTTCATAATATTTTCTTATTCGAGGCCCAGTCTATTATTAACAGTAAAATTAAGAATAATAATAAATATAAAATTAAGCCTTCATTCTTTGCTTTAGAAACCTATATAATAAATAATATCAGTCGCTTAAAATATTTACAACAACTTTTTCAGACCAACTTTCGCATTAATGGAGTTTCAAATTTGGTAGATCTTCTGAATAAACTAGAAGCTGATGGGGCAGTACCTCTTGTTGAAGGCGAATTATCTTTCATTTCAACAGCCACATCTAAATTTCCACCCGGTTCATTGCATTATACGACAGCTACCACAAAAACATATCCTTTGCCTCAGCGTATGGGTACAAAATTTTGGGGCCCATTTTATTGGCGAATATTCCACACACTGGCCAAATATAGCCAGAAAGATGATCGGTTTAGAAAAGATTCCAACATAGCATATGTTATAAATAGCTATCCTAGCCTGTTGCCCATTATTGTTCCATGTCCACAATGTCGACAACATTATTACATTAATATTCGTCCCAGTAAGCTGTCTGATAATTTATGTCAGTTGGAAAATTCAACTCCCAGCGATATATATTCTCATATTCATAACAGTGTTACAGAGAATTTAATTCCCCTAAAATAATTGATACAATAGATCTTAGGTCAGCATTCATTAGGAGTATTTTGTCTAAACAAGATGTGGTTGATGTCTCTGTTCTAACATACATTACATTAGTGTTAGCTTTTGTATAAAAAGATACAAAGGAAGAGGATTCTGAGGAGTCTTTTTTGCTGCTACTGTTGTCAGTAACCACAATAAATATATATGTTTTTTGAAGACTGGGCCGGTTAATTTCATTTTCAAATTGTTCGACTAGCCGCCTGATATTTAGAGGTGAACTATTATAATGAGGTACATTTAGTAACTCTTCGTCTTCATTGTATCCATTTGCATTACCACGCGTCACATAAATAACAAGAAAGGAATTGGTACATATTGGTAGTTTGGGTGGAAGTATCTCTAACATCTCTAATAGATCATCATAAGTGCCATTATTCTCATTACTTTTTGATGGTAAATAGAGAAGCTGATAATTAAGACTTTTTAAAATAGTTTCAATATTCTTCATTATTGTCAGTTTTCTATGTTTAAATATACTATCAACAACAACACCAGCATAACAACCATCTGGAGGAGGTTGATATAGTGATGTAATCTGTCCTATGTCTATTTTGTTCTTCAACATGTTGAACTAAATTTTAGTGAATGAAATGGTAAGCTATATATATATATATTAGGAAAAAAAAAAAAGTTATATATTTTTGTTTATTATATTATGGTGGTTATAGTTATAAATTTATAATTCATATAGTTTATACAATTTTTTTAATATTCTATTTTAAGTTTCTAAGGGAATTATGATGGTGATCAAAATGGAACAAGGATATGAGATATATAGTACTTCTTTTTCTTCTTTTCCATCATCATCTGTTCTATTACAACATTTTTTTTTTTTTTTTTTTGGGGGGGGGGGGGTGGATAAAGTTGGAGTTGGTGGTGGTTGTTGTGGTGGTGGTGGTGGTGGCAGTCATTTAAGTACCTAAGGAAATGATGGTGATGGTGAAGATGGAGGGGTGTTAAAAACAACTTTTTATGATGAACATAATGGATCTTGGATAAGGTTAGCGTCTGTTTTTGCTGTGGATGTTGATGGAGATGGAGATATAAATGCTTGCGATGATTCTTCTACTGATAACTCTGAAGCCGAAATTTCTTTTCCTTTTCCTTCATCAGGTTCCATTACCACAACTTCGGGAATGGGTATATTTGGAATTGATGGTGGCAATGTTTTTTTATAAAACTTAATCAAAATACTTTCGCATTTGTCCATTTTTTTATCTTCATGCCCTGCAATGATGCGGTATTTACTTTCTTCTCTTTGACTTTCTTTAAATACATGAAAAGTTTCATCCACTTTTTGGATAATTTCTTCCTTGGTTTTCAGTTTCCTATTACCTGAATTGTATGTAATTAAATATTTTTCGTCTTCCTGTTCTTCATTAATAATCATTAAATTACGATATAGAGCATTAGGAGATTGTGATTTCCTTTTGCGTGATTGTTTCTTGTTAGTTAATTCAACCACTTCAGGTTGATTAGCAATTGTTGCCATGTCCATAACTGATGCTGAAGTTTTAGTTTGAGTGGGATTCTTCCTAACCATTGTAAGGTTTGGGAGTCAGAGAATAAATAATATCAGAAGGAAGGGTACTGTACTTTATATTGGAACGCGATGTAATATTTTTTTCATAAATACTAACACTCTTTCACTATAATGACCTCTTACAAATGGTTAATGCCTATTAGGGGATATAAAAATACATCATTAAATATCGAAAAAGCTTTCATGGGTAAAACAATTTCCCAATTGGGACAAAAACAACAATCATATTATATAATAAAACCATTAAATATTTCATTAGAAACTTATGATGACATTGTATTAAATATTTGCAACATTAAATCTAAATCTACTAATTTTGAAAGCAACATGAAAGGAAAACAAAATATTGGAAATGAAAATATATCGTATAAGTATATACGAATATCTAAATTAACAAACCAACTGGTTAAGACAGATCTAAAATATTTCATAGCATTTAGTCAGTCAATCTGTCCTAGTTGTTACTTTGTAAATTGTGTAATTTGTATTGATCGAAATAAATTTAAACGTTACATGAGTAATTATAAAGTTTTAACTAGAAACTTAAATGATAGTTATCCTCGTTTTATAAAGTGCTCTCAATGTCATTTAATTTTCAAACCCCATGAAAAATTATTATCAAGTGTATTCCCAAATGCAAATTCAGTCCAGGGTCTTTCTAATGCTATTTTTCGTTATCTTAAAGTGAGAAACCGTATTTTTCGTCCAACAACAGGTGGATGGCAATGTAAAGCATGCCAAACAAAATATGAACATTCATATGCTGAATTTAGAATTTACCTTAATCATATTTGGCAAGGAAATAGCTCATCAAAAGCAGATAATAATAACACTCATGATAAATTCCTCTTTAGAAACCCAAGAATATTATTTGAGCGACTTACAACCCAATCACAATTTGAATTAAGAAATGATCCTAATGAACTTAATTATAGTGTGCATATAAAGTTATCGAATGGAATTCACCGGTTAATTCCACCTTTAGCCTTCCTTATGAATCATCAACGATCATTGCCGTTTTACAAAAAACTTATTTCAGATCCTAGTGTAAATATGAGTAAAGTTAAAACGAGTTATGGATCAGTGTTGAGTCGAATGAAAAGTGGTAAATTTTCTTCTATACGTCAACATGGACACAATAAACGATACATTGGTTCAGCCCGCGTCATTATTACCCCCTGTAATGAACTTGAACCAGATGAATGTATTCTTCCTATTAGTGTATGGAGACGACTAGATTGTCCACGTTATGTTCTTGCCCACCGTTATCCTACACTTGATGATAGAAATTTTACCTTACATCGGGTGAAAGCTTTTTGGATCTATCCAGTCATGGCTATCCCCACTAGCATTGTGCATGGTAATCATGCCGACTTCGATGGTGATGCCATGCAAGTTATTCCAGTAAGTCATAATGTGGCTTCTGAAGCTGAAGCCGTTATTCTTTTCCATCCTCGTACAAATTTTGTCTTACCAGGTAGTCTACGTTTAGCTTTTGATCATGATGAAATTTTAATGTTATATTACCTATATGGTCTTAATAGAAATGAAATTCATGGAGCTCTGTATCGTTTAGCTATAACTGAATCTTCCTCGAGAGCATATGATATATTCATTCATCTTAGAAAGATTTGTCATAAAATAACTAAAACTCAAAAAGTTTTTTCGATATCTTATAATGATTTACTACAGTTTATTCGTCAACCTACACCATCCTATGTTGATTTTGTTGAAAAAATATTTCCTAGTGTAAGTAATAATAATACTATAAAATGTATGATTCAGTCTGAATCATCTCGTTTTTCAATCGATCATTTATGGCAGATTGTCGGCAAAATAAATGAACGAGCTCATCAAAGTTTTCTTGAAGGAATGAACCGTCAAAGCTTTATTAAAATGGCCCAACTGTCACGTGATGCATCTAATAAAGACATAGCTCTATATGGATATGCTTATATAAAACTATTGTATTGTACTTGTTTACTTATTTGTGGTTATGACGGTAGAATTTATACACCACGTGGAATTCTCGCTGCTGACTGTCTGGAAGATATTTTATAATTTAGTTTAATTTTAGTGGAAGAAAAGAAAAGAAAAGAAGAACGAGAGAGAGAGAGTGAATGAGAGAGAGAGAGTGAATGAGAGAGAGAGAGAGTGAATGAGAGAGAGAGAGAGAGTGAATGAGAAAGAGAGAGAGAGAGAAAGAGAGAGTGAATGAGAGAGAGAGAGAGAGTGAATGAGAGAGAGAGAGTGAATGAGAGAGAGAGAGAGTGAATGATAGAGAGAGAGAGAGAGTGAATGAGAGAGAGAGAGAGTGAATGAGAGAGAGAGAGAGAGAGAGAGAGAGTGAATGAGAGAGAGAGAGAGAGAGTGAATGAGAGAGAGAGAGAGAGAGAGAGAGAGTGAATGAGAGAGAGAGTGAATGAAATTATTTAGGATGTGGTGCTAGTTTATAAATTGACTTCATACACAGTTTAAACTGTAGATATGATAAATAAAACCCAGTAGGCTCAGAAATCTATATTGGTTGATTAAATGGGTAAAAGGGAAAGGAGTCAACTCTCAAACTAATGAAAAACATTTGCTTTCTCACTAGCAACAACGAACAATGAGACATAATGTCATATAAATTAAGAACCCCCCCCCCCACCACATCTCTCCACCGGGAGAGTAGCACCCTGAGCCCTCCGTCAGACCTTCAGTCTGTGGCTCCAGTGTGCCTCATCCACATCGTGCTCAACCTGCTCCCAGCCACACACACCCACCGCTCCACAACACATTCAGTATCCATCTATCTTTTGACCAATCAATAAGCAACATACTGGTCGTCCTACTTCTGGAGGATTCACAGTAAGATTAAAGTTGTATTATTATTATTATTATTATTATTATTATTATTATTATTATTATTATTATTATTATTATTATTATCCTTTTGTCATATATTTGATTATTAAAGGTTTAAAACACTTTAGTGCACAAAAAAGTGAATGTCACCAAAGCATTTGCTATCCCACCACGAAGTAAATAAAGACGAAGATGACTCGCCGTAACACCCAAAATGTTCATACTCTTTCGTTTGTTACCAACCTCACAGTCATCCTACAGCGCTTATTTTGATATGACGGAACTCACAATAAAATTCCCCACCCAGACATATGCCTATCAATGTCTAATTAATGTTCCACACGAGTGTAGGAACTGGGCGAAGCGTTAGCCGTGATTTCAGCAGCGACAACACTGTTGTGATTGTACCCATGAGCATAATTTTTTTTTTTAATTTGCTCATGTTTTTCAAGTTAACCGTTTTTTTTTTTTTTTTGGTTTGTATAGTGTTCGGAATAAAATTCTCTACATAGACATATGGATATAAATGTAGAATCATGATCGCGGCCAACACAAGAGTGTGTGGAGTGCGCGATTACCCACGTTGTGTCACCAATTCAATAGTCTCTCCTTCAAATTACAATACATTACCGTTTTCTCAAATAGGCACTGTAGTGCCTATTAGAGAAAACAAGAAATTTAATGGCAAACATATTCATACAAACCCCAAGTCGATGGAGTAGTATATACCCACTATAACACAGTCCGTAAATGTAAGTCGTGATCCGACAAGCACTTAAATAAATCTTCCCGTAAATCCAAATGAAGTTCTCAGAAAAGTGTTAATTAATTAAATTTAATTTTCAAATTATTGAACTGTCCTTTTTTTTTTTTTTTTTTTGCCTCATTTTTCTCTGAAATGATATACTTTCATTATGAAATAGTCAATTTTTCTAATAAATTATGGTAATTTCTTTTTTTTTTTTTTTTACAGTTAAAGATGGTGTGGTGTTCATTATGCAGAAATTAAATAACTCTTAACTGTCCCATTTGGCATTAATAATGGATTTGCAGAAGAAGAAAAAAAAAAAAAAAAAAAAAAAGTTGAAAAAGAAAGATCATGATAAACAAACAACTGCTAATATTGATCTAGAAATTTTATTTATAGAAAACGATAAAGAATTAGATTATAAAGAATTAGATGTTTTTTACCAAATAACACTCTGTTCAAATACATTTTTAATCCATATTATTTTTCCCAATCTCTCTCCCGAGAAAAATAAATGGGTTAAGGATTATTTAATGACTGACAATAAATCAATATCATTCATTAGAATAACAGATATAATTCATCAACATGCAAAGTCATTAAATAGTGACAACCTAAAAATGTTGACTGTACTATTTGAAAGTGTTATCATCAAGTCAAGTAATGATGAAATTGATTAAACAAATGTAAAATGTTTCACTATATAAAAAACTAATTGTGTTATATTTATATGGCAGAAGAATATTATAGTATTATAATACAAGAACAAAAAAAAATTAAAAAATATATGACAGTATATTTATCCTTCTTCTACCTTTCTCTTCTTGTAAACTTAAATATGAAACCCAAACTAGTTGAATTATCCCTGCTAGATTATGTGTGGATATATTCATGGAATGTTGAAGAACAAGAATTTTATGGGATTCCAGTGCCTCAAAGTCAAATTCAAGATAGTGGTTTAAATCGTGAAAATATAGTACCACAAGACCCTATACGAGTAATTTTTGATGCATCAAATTTTGATCACTTAGTTTTAGTTACACAACAACGTGAACTATTTGATCGTTCTATGATATTTTTGTATAATTGTGGGCTGATAGATTATTATACTCTTGAAGCTGAACATAGTCAGAGTGGTCATTTGATTATGGGCGAAGCCTCATTGGAAGATTTGCAATTGGAAAAATATCGAGGTTACGCCCCTCGCGTTTTTTGTAAAGGTTATCGTAGGTGTATGGATCTCTTTAACTTTCTAAAATATAACTATCATCCATTTGGTATTAATGCTATGGGTAAATATTTTAATTCATACCAATGTTATTTTGACTGTGAACGACGACACAATCCAAAATTTCAATCTAGGGGTTTATTTAAAGTACATGACAATCAACTTGTTTTTGTGAGTGGGGATATCGACAACTTTTTTCCACCATATCGGATCCTCTCATTTGATATAGAAACTAGTCGGCATGATTTAACTGGTGCCATTCCTCTAGGGGATAGTTCAAATGATAGGTTAGTTGCTACTTCTTTTCAGACAGCAACTGTAATGAATGCCCAATATCCAACTGAATTAAGTGACATAAATACCCTTTTGGTTGTATATTATCCAAATTCTCAAAACAAAAATAGAGAATTTTCCATGATAACTAAACAAGGAATTTCGATCCATGTTGAAATCTTTTCTTCAGAAAAACAAACTCTTTCTCGATCTTTGGAGTTACTAAGCAAACCTCAACATATTTTTGCTACTGGTTATAACACTGATGGATACGACCATCCATTCCTCTTCAAACGAGCACTATTTCATGGTCTTTTACCTGGACATTTATTTTTCCACACTTACACTTTAAAGTCATATTGTGATATGAGAACCGTACCCCATATGACTCCCCCTTGGATTTTAGATGTAGATGTTATGATTTGCCGTAAAAAAAAATTTCCAGTTGGTAAGTTTCTTGAACCACCTTCTGATAGTTTAGATGCTTGTGCAGAAGCTATACTGGGCCGCAATAAAGTAGATTTTAATATTGTAGCTATAAATAAAATGTATAAAAATTTAGAGGACAATGGAGAGGAACCGGATAGTTTTTTTTTTGAAAATTTTCTAGATTATTGTACTGTAGATGTGGATCTGGTCACTCAATTGAATGGGCACCTTAATACTATTAGAATTACAATGGGTTTATCTCGTATGGGCGACCTTGACCCATACCATTGTCTTGGTGCCAGTTCTACAGCTATTGTGAGACGTTACCTTATAAATTTACTTAATTCAATTTATACGGCTCCTATTGACGAACATCTCATTAATAAAGTAAACTGTTATTCACAATCTCAATGGGAAATAGGTCGTATTCTTCCACAAAATCGATACGCTAGACATTCCATCGAACAAAAGGATCATTTGGATACAGGTAGAAAAAACACTTACAAAGGCGCTGAAGTTCTTGAACCGAAAATTGGAGTACATTTAGCTTCTAATACTCATTCAATATTTGTTTTTGATTTTTGTTCATTATATCCTAGTTTAATTATTGACTATAATTTAAATCGAAGGTTCGTGACTCGAATTTCACGTTGTCAACTCCCAGAAGTTGATGAAAATTTATTTCATATACTTATTATGGATGAAGATCCTTATTTTGCTTATGTTAGTGTTAAAGTCCAAGAAGGAAAACCATACACTCAATCACCATTACGTCAGATATGTGAAAAATTAGTAAATGAACGAGGTATTATGAAAAAATTAGGAATGACCACTCAAGCTAACGCTCTTAAGATTATGGTAAATTCTATTTATGGGGCAATGGCGGCCATTAAACTACTCGCAGATGAACTGGTCCCATGCATGGTTACTGGTTATGGTCGGTATCATCTTAATCGGGCTCAACATTTTTATACTAAAGATGAAAATGGAATTGGAGCGACAGTTTTATATGGCGACACTGATTCATTATTTCTGAAGGTATCTCGTTCAGCAGGAACTGGAGATGAATTGGCTAATCGTTATAATACTAATCTCAGACAAGATATACCTTCTACATGTTATCTCAAACTAGCTTTCGAAAATGCATTTGGTGTTCTAGTGCTAATAAAAAAAAAACATTATATGGCTATACAAGAAAGACAAGTTGGCAATAAATGTAAAATCAGTGGTTATAAAAAACGTATCAACCTTAGTAATCATCGTGACTTAACAAATTTATTGCAACATGTTCTTATGATTTTACGGGACAATGACCCAGCTCACATTTTTAAGAATATTAGAAATGAAGTAACACAATGGTTTAATCAAATAATAAATCAAAATGATGATGAGATCAACCACCAGCGGTTTTTGAGTACCATTAAAATTCGACCTCTTCATATGTATAAATCAACTAGTTGCATTCATTATTGCTTGGGAACTAAAATTGAGCAACTTCATCCAGGTACAATAACAGCAGAAGGTGGTACTCATATTTCATACTATACAATGGTACCATTAGTACCAAGGGCTTTAACTTTACCCAAGAGTGTGTGTCTATGTCCAGCTATTACATATAGACCCCAAATACAAATAATTAATCGTTTAATGGGATTAATTTCTGATATAGGCCAAACTGTTACTGCTCTTATTCAGACTGCTGATTCAGAAAATGCGTCTCAATATAGTATAGAAAACTTAAGCTTGGATTATCAAAAAAATGAAAGATATCAGCTGTATGAAAAACATGTTGCACATGGTTATAGAGTTTGTAATCTGAGTGCCTGTGAGCTTTTGTTAAATATTCCTTGCATTGAAATAACTTCAATATGGCCCTCATTTCATTACGAGTGTTTAGAAAATTCAAAATTTTATATGTCATCTTTGACTAGAAAACATAAATGGTGGTATAGTACTACTACTACTACTACTACTACTACTACTACTACTACTACTAATAATAATAATAATAATAATAATAATAATAATAATAATAATAATAATAATAATAATAATAATAATAATAATAATAATAATAATAATAATAATAATAATAATAATAATAATAATAATAATAATAATAATAATAATAATAATAATAATAATAATAATAATAATAATAATAATAATAATAATAATAATAATAATAATAATAATAATAATAATAATAATAATAATAATAATAATAATAATAATAATAATAATAATAATAATAATAATAATAATAATAATAATAATAATAATAATAATAATAATAATAATAATAATAATAATAATAATAATAATAATAATAATAATAATAATAATAATAATAATAATAATAATAATAATAATAATAATAATAATAATAATAATAATAATAATAATAATAATAATAATAATAATAATAATAATAATAATAATAATAATAATAATAATAATAATAATAATAATAATAATAATAATAATAATAATAATAATAATAATAATAATAATAATAATAATAATAATAATAATAATAATAATAATAATAATAATAATAATAATAATAATAATAATAATAATAATAATAATAATAATAATAATAATAATAATAATAATAATAATAATAATAATAATAATAATAATAATAATAATAATAATAATAATAATAATAATAATAATAATAATAATAATAATAATAATAATAATAATAATAATAATAGGAATAAGAAAAAAAAATCTGAATGTAATTTTATTTTACGTACAACTTTTCATTATGATAAGACCAAAAGAAAAATGTGGGTGACTCTAGATTCTGATGCTCAATGTCGAAAATTTAGCAATTTAAAAAATATATCACATTTTCTTTCTGGTAATGTAAGCAAACTGACACATTTGGCACCAACGATCTCAATGGTGAATAGTAGCAATATTAATAATACAGACATTTTATTCACATTAAATTCTAACTGTTTCGAAGAGATGTTAGCCTTTTTTATTTTTGTTTATAGTTTGGAGTGTGATATGTATGATATAATTATGGAAAATAAACAAAATAAGATAGATAATGATGATGATCGGTGGTTAATTATATTACCATTTGTCGCCATAAGGCGAGACACATTGGCAGAAAATTCATATTATACATTTTATTAAAAGTTATATATATATATATATATATATATATATATATATATATATTTTTTTTAAAGTCAGTCAGTATATAATTAGGATATCAAAAGTTCATAACTCATTATATCATTTTGACTCTTTCATACAATGAATACCTCAGGATATTATGGTCAATATTTACCTTCTCCTACCTATCCACCAGCAGCAACAACACAACTACAGCAACAACAAACAATAATTCAGGCAAAAAATGCAACCTCAATATATCACCAACCAACGACTACAGATGGAATTTATCAATCTCACCCTCCTCCCCCTCAACTTCAAATGGAAGAAAAGTATTATAGCACCCTCAACTTCATCAACGAAGATGAAGAGGTTATGGAAATTATTGCAGAAATGCTGAACAAAGCTTCAAGTTCGAATTATTATATACTACCCAATGAGCCACCCAATCTTCACAAAAAATTGATAACCATCGAAAATTTAAGAGAGTTGAATAAAAGCAATATTTTAGAGAAATTAACTAAATTTAAAGAACAATATGAAAAACTCGGTAGTTCTGTATTTGAAGAAAAAATCAAGGCAAATAACCAAAACAACATGAAATATTATAGAATTAATAATGATTATTTAACTAGCTTAACCGTTAAGTTGTTGGAGGTCAAATGTTTTATAGTTTCGGGAGGAACAAAATTTGCCTTAGTACCTAATAAGATTGGAAATATTGAATTCGGTGAAGATATTCAGAAAATATTTGAAGAAAATCTAATCCAACCAATAGCTGAGGCATTAAAAATTGATAAACCTTCCCAGGGTAAAATCTGGAGCGCATCAATGTATATAGATGGTCATAAAGATAAACAATGTTCTTTAAAATGTAATGAAATACTTATACAAAAACAGCCACAATTTCAGAACGAGTGTTTGTGTCAACGTATAAATTTAGGTGTTCAATTTTGTCCTTTTGTGGCCAACTCTAAAGAAGATGAAGTTTACATGGGTTCGCCGCTAGGAAATATTTACATCAAAAATTCTAAAATATATGGGATTGGTCGTAACCGAATCCCTTACTCAAGTGAAACCTTTGTTGAAATTAGAGAATCTCCGTGTCCTGTTAATGCTTTAATTTCATTTGGTTTATCTGAAATTGGAGTTTTTAATAACAAAATAATTCTGTATCTACGTAATTTAGATTCTGTTTTTTATTCAGATGTCCCAGCTAACAATATCCGAAATCAAGCCTCTGATGCAATTAAACAAATTCTTTTAACTAATAATAGCATTAGGAAGAAACTAATGCCCAAATATAAAGATATTATTTCTAAAGTAATAGATGAAGTTCAGGTAGAAGAACCTATATGTAATGGAAGTGTCACAGCTGAAGAACCACCATTCAAACGAATAAAAATTGAGAAAAAAGTTAATGAGGACGATTTTAAAGAGGCAGAGAAGTGTAATTTAGATGTGGAAAATAGTAAAATAGTAGCTCCTTTAGTTGGAGAATTAAATGAAGAGGAGAATTGTATTAATTATGAAAATCAAGAGGAAGCAGCATTAAATTTCCTTAATATGTTCAAATAAGAAATTATACATTAAAAATGATAATGTAAAACTAAAAATTATTAAAAGAAATTAATAGATTTTTGTATTATTCCAATATGCTATATTTTTTTTTTTAACAAAACTAAATAACTAAATTCTATTTTTTTTTTTTTTTTTTAGTAAATCACCGTTTGTAAGGAAATTAGCCTAAAAAATTTGCGAAAATCTTCTGAAATTGGTAGGTAAATCACATACTGGGAGCAAACATGATTTGATATTAAAAGATAGTTGAGTGCTTCCGGCACCAACACCATGGAGAGATAAAAAATGATCCTCCGGCTCCTTTTCTTTACAGTGGCACGCTGCCTCCCGGAGAGAGCGGACGTGTGTGTGTGTCTCTCTCTCACACAGGCTAGTGCTGTTAACGGGGTTTGTGACAGCCTGCTACCCTGGCAGTGTCTTGTGCTCGATTTTCCTAGTGGACCATATAAAAAAATATAGTAAATCACAGCAAATTTATTTCATTTCTTCTGTGAATTTTGATCGATTCACATATCAACCTTTTCCTGACACTAAAAGAAAATGAATGTGCTAATACTCATATTAATAGTTGGATTTACCAAAAGTTGTATGTGGTCCAAAAAGAAAAACACAACTACACCAATTACATCTTCCCACTTAATTGTAACGGATGAAAATGAGAAAACATCAACAGCCCCTCTAACATCATGGGAAAATGTTACAGTGACGGAAACATCTACATTTGTCTCACTAATGATAACTTCAGAAAATGGGAGAGCAGCTTACAACACAACAACAACTAAAAAGAAAAAGATAACTAAACCTCTTATTAGCAACTCAACAACAGCCAAACCAAGACTGGTAGTAATATCAACAGAAAATGATACTGATGAGGAGACAGCATCCACCCCTCAAGAAAGCCCGTCAACTTCAGATGAAGAGATAGGAACTACGCCACCCTTAACAACAACAACAATAACAACCACAACAACCAATGTAACTGATGAGGAGACAGCATCTACCCCTCAAGAAAGCGGGCGAGGTGAAGGTCGGGGACGTCCGCTCTGTCCGGCCAACTGTTCTGAACCGAGCTCGGACAGGCGTATCTCCGTCCCTTTGGTAGACGCTAGGCTGCGTGGGCGTGTTCTCGAGCGGCGCGGCGTGACCACAACAAATGACGACACCCACGAGGAGACGACAGCATCTACCCCTCAAGAAAGCCAGGCAACAACATCATCAGAAAATTACTACACCTATGATGATGAAACAGAAACCACTCCTCCTTCGACAACAACTATAACCACAACCACAATAAATGACGACACCCACGAGGAGACGACAGCATCTACCCCTCAAGAAAGCCAGGCAACAACATCATCAGAAAATTACTACACCTATGATGATGAAACAGAAACCACTCCTCCTTCGACAACAACTATAACCACAACCACAATAAATGACGACACCCACGAGGAGACGACAGCATCTACCCCTCAAGAAAGCCAGGCAACAACATCATCAGAAAATTACTACACCTATGATGATGAAACAGAAACCACTCCTCCTTCGACAACAACTATAACCACAACCACAATAAATGACGACACCCACGAGGAGACGACAGCATCTACCCCTCAAGAAAGCCAGGCAACAACATCATCAGAAAATTACTACACCTATGATGATGAAACAGAAACCACTCCTCCTTCGACAACAACTATAACCACAACCACAATAAATGACGACACCCACGAGGAGACGACAGCATCTACCCCTCAAGAAAGCCAGGCAACAACATCATCAGAAAATTACTACACCTATGATGATGAAACAGAAACCACTCCTCCTTCGACAACAACTATAACCACAACCACAACAAATGACGACACCCATGAGGAGACGACAGCATCTACCCCTCAAGAAAGCCAGGCAACAACATCATCAGAAAATTACTACACCTATGATGATGAAACAGAAACCACTCCTCCTTCGACAACAACTATAACCACAACCACAACAAATGACGACACCCACGAGGAGACGACAGCATCTACCCCTCAAGAAAGCCAGGCAACAACATCATCAGAAAATTACTACACCTATGATGATGAAACAGAAACCACTCCTCCTTCGACAACAACTATAACCACAACCACAACAAATGACGACACCCACGAGGAGACGACAGCATCTACCCCTCAAGAAAGCCAGGCAACAACATCATCAGAAAATTACTACACCTATGATGATGAAACAGAAACCACTCCTCCCTCGACAACCCCTCAAGAAAGACCGGCCATGGCCACAACACCACCACCATGGGAAAATGATACAGCGACGAAAACATATACAGTTGTCTCAACCGAAGAAATAATAATTATTAAGGCAACCACCCCACCAACAACCGAAGAAAGCCAGTCAACTTTAGAAATAACAGAAGAAACTCCCAAAGAAGAAACCACCAACTCAACTATACCAAATGACACACAAGAAACAATCAATATCAATTCGACTGTTCTTATTATTATTATTATAATTCCTATTTTTTTGATAAGTTTAGCACTTTTCATTTGGATTTATAATAACTTCTCATCTTATACATTAAATGAAGATATAGAATTAAACGACTCTAATCAGGTTAAAACGAAATATGATTTAATAAAAACTAAATTTTTCTAATCAATTTCTTGCTCAATAATTTCTGTCTTAATGCATTTATTGAATAATTAAAAGCAAAATAAATATTTGATCATTTATTATTCCATTTTTTTTGGGGGGGCACATACACACACACACACACACCCCGGTTTGGTATTCTATTTACAGTATTAACATTTAAATTTATCCAATAAGAAGGTTAATTTGTTTTTTAAAGTTTCTAGGCCTATTAGCATAATATTTTCAGGCTTTAATGCACCTGAACTTTCAATATTGAAATAAAATTGTTTTCGTTTATTACAATCTTCCAGAAAATAAGAAGAAGTGTTGTTACAGCAATCAAAATCTATATTAATTGTCGGATTCCATTTGGCGTGGTTTTTGCCAATCCCCTTGATAGCATATGCTTTTAAGCATAATTCTTGTCCATTATTAAGTTTAACCAAAGGAATTGGGATTTCTTTGTGAAAAGATGGTATTATATCAGATGTTGTTATGAGGTATTGTTTGTCATCACGACATTTAACATCCAAAATAAATTCTACTGCACATTTCGTACAAAAGTTAATACATTGACATTTCCATGGAATCTTTAATTTATTAATGAATTCATCTAAAGGTATTGGAATTAGACCTAGACGATGAATAATGAACTCATCACTTAATATAGTTGTATTTTTTTTAATTTGAACCCAATCAATGGCTATAGTAGGAGTCTCAGCTATAAAAATCCGCCGCAATCCATTTACTAGAGCTAAATTTATATTTTCTATTTTAAATTGTATCATGTCAGGTGATAAATCTAAAATTTTAATTGTTATCTGATCTGTATTGATAGCCATGTCTTGAAATAATATTGTTTTGAATAAACCGTTTACTTAATATATAGTATGTAAGGTTACAATATATATTCATTTTAGGAATAAAAAAAAAACTTAAATTATCATGGAATACCGGAAAACCATACCCAGGTCATACATACAATTATCACTCTTTACCCATCATCAGTCATCCATCCCTCACCCATCTGCCCCCGGCACTGGCACTGGTACTGGTTCAAGAGCAAGGGTCACTAATTCTCTTCAACTTTGAGGAAATAATAAGTAAAGTTTATTTATCTTTCTTTCTAATTTTTCGACATTTTAAAATTACTAAGGGACCTTGGGTATCCCCACTACCATCAACATCAACATTATTATCAGAATCTTCATCATCATCATCACCCATATTTCTATGGATATCAGTGTCATTAATTTCACAAGTCTCTCTATTGATCTTAGCATATCTGAAATTATACTTAATATTATTAGTATTCATTTTTTGGGAAGATGCATTATCATAGTCTAATGCACTGTACAAAATATATTTCTGTAAACCTACTACTGCCTGTTGATGTGTAGCAGCAGTTAGTGAATCAAACACAGTAAGTAATTTGAAGTGTAATTTAGTGGCATCTCTAGAATTGATCTCTTTGATATCATGATCACAAATTACAGTGTCCGTCAATTTTCTAACAAATTTGTAAAATAATTCACTACTATACATGTTTGCTTTTTCAATAAAATTTACCATGTATAAGCTATTATTATCTATATACTTTTTATTGTTAAATTGAATATGTTTTCGTAACTTACCAATTTCATTAATAAGATATTTATAAATTAACTTTTGATCCTTCCGGTCTTGTTTTACCATTAAAAATGTCCATAAATTTGTTAACATTCTAATATATAATATTATGTATTTATATTCTAACGAAAAACCTTCATTTTTAGGTATTTGTTCAATGTATTTAGACAAATATTGTTTTAAAGTTTTCATGTCAAAGAAACGAGTATTAAATTTCAGTTTGAATCCTGGAAAGCCCAATCCAGCGATTTGATATATTTTTCTAACTATAAAGTTATTTTTATTGGATTCCGATTGAGGGAAAATATAAGTACCATTGTTTTGAATACCCCTTGGACGAGAAGAAGAATTGAGATTTCTATGAGAGGGGGCATTCATTCCACCCTTCTGGAGTAGACCATAAGAAGATTTATTTCCATTAGATGGACCAGGATCACTGATCTCGTCTACTTCATCTTCAATATTATCTTGTATGACATTTCTATGAATTTCATCATCTTCTGTTGGACTGTTTCTATCTTCTCTTACTTTGGCTCTTTTGAATCTCCTAATTAATCCATAATTAATTCCCCCTTTTTTTACTGATCCTAATCCCTCTCCTGTAAATATATTAAGTGAAATATAGTAATGAATTAACAATCTTAGTGGTATTTCTTGTTTTACTGTTAACAGTGGGAAAAACTTTTTATTAAAATTTCCAGTTGAATATGTTTTTGAAATTCTTATTTGGAAATATTTTTCTTTTCCATTACGATTTTGGAAATTAAAAACAATTAATTGACTCCTAGTTGAACTGGACATTTATTTTATACTATTTATTTTTATATATTTTATAAAAAAAAAATTATTTTTTAATAATTTTACATACACTTTCTAAATTTAATAAAGTCGAATCATCCAAATTAAAAAAAATTAAATCTTCTGTTTTTATTTGTTTTTTAAAATCATTGAAAAGGTTTTCTAATTTGTTATGTTTGTTATTATTGTTTTCTCCATTTTTTGGAGATTCTATTTCAATTTGTGGTTTAGGGGACGATTTATTATTTCCAGGTGAAGAAAACATTATATGTTTTTCAGTATATTTTCATTTCACACACACATATAAATATAGAGTATATATCCTTTTTTTTTTTTTTAATACCTGTTTAATTTAATTTTGAGTTAATCTAGCAAGATTTCTATCATTTATTTCACAATTTTGTTCACAAATTCCCTCTATGATACTAATAGTTGGTTCATTAATTGGTAAATGGGATTGTGGAATATTTGCCAAACGATTGCTGTTTATTGGTAGCCATGATACCTGGTATACGTTTTCAAAAAAAAGATGAGCATCTGCCAATGAAATATTTTTAAGGGCCTTGGGGAAACTACGCAAAAGAACTGATAGACGATGTAGGGTAATGAACCCACTATATGGTTTCTCTACCTGATGGCACTCTTCCATTATTTGGGCTACAATTCCACGTTCTGGTGAATATAACTCAGTTGCCTCCATAATGTTAATTGGGAGTGTGAGAAAGTTAACAGTCTGGTTCATTGATACAAACCAGGGTGAATTGAGTTTATCATGACAGTTAGCATGAATAAAGAGTGCCATCATTCCTTCAGTCAGACGCTTTTTCTTTCGATCATCAGTCATGAGATGAAATTGGGGAAAAATTGAATATTGAAATGACGTAGGCACTTCAGAATCAAACCGCGCACGGAATGAAATGAAACGAAGTCGTTGCATCAAGGCTGAGTCATATTCGCTGAAAGTTGGGCAATTGTTGCCAAACAAAAAAATAGGTGTTGCTAAATTATATGTATCCCCATCCATATAGTTTTGACGAATCCACATTGGGGCATGACCGCTCAATTGCTTTAAAAACAGAGAATTAAGGGTTTTAGTCGTACTCAGTTCATCCATGTACCACATTCTAACCATTTTTCCACCTCTTCCTAAATCATGGGTCCGTTCTTGGAGACCCTTATGAGCTGTATGTACTGAGAGAATACCTGTCAAATCACCAAGAGTTAGAGTAAGAGTATTTAATAAAGCAGTTTTTCCTGAATTTGAATCTCCAATACCCAAAGTTATCTTCTTGTCATTTTGTCGATGGCATGCTTTTACTATTAGTGAAAAAAAATAAATCATAGTAGTTGCATCATAGCAAAAGATCTGTGCTAGTGTTAACAAAATATCAACTAATTGACAATTACAATTAGGTTTCACTGGTTCACCAACATCATCTTTTCGTATAAAGCGTCCATTTACCTTTAGATTTTCTTTTAAAATAGCATCTAGATGGTAAATACTTTCTTTGATTGGAATTTTACGATTTTTTATTCCATGACGGCATTCTTCAATGAGTCTATTAAGAAGATCTTGATATTTATTTTCTATATTAATATTTTCTGAAACTCGGTTTAGTGATTCGAAAGAAGTAACCATTTGTTTTAGCACATAATATTTGACAAGTTGAGCTAATCTATTCATACCATCATTCCAAAATCGATCTATAAAGTTTATATGATATTGTTCATGACTAAGTAAGAGAATTTTATGTTTCTCTTCAACTGTCAACTTCTTATAATATTTCTTTTTTTCGCTTTCGTAATGTAGAATATCTTTTAATATTGGATTACATTGCTGCATAAAAAAAGTACATTTTGGTATGTGATCTAATAGTTTCAATACTTCACTCCAATCATAAATAGTTGGTCTTGTATCAGAATTTGTATTATTTGATGATTTGTACAGGGGAAGTGGTAGGATATAAAAAATTTGGTTCATCTCACTACTGCTACTGCCGCTGATGATATAACATTGAGAAGAAGCAATAAAATATCGAGGTATATCCAAGATTTTCATGTTGGCATAAAAACTCTTTATAGAATTTAGAAGACTATTCTGAATAAGACTTCGTTTCTTGTAATTATTATTATTATTATTATTATTATTATTATTATTATTATTATTATTTGTAGAATCAGTAGTTTTTTTTTTGACTCTACCTTTGGCTGAAGGAGAAGGAAGGTTTGAGTTTGAATTCGATGAAGAAATTGATGAGGTTATTGATGGAGAAGGTGATAACGGAGGAGGAGGTGGTAATAAGTTGCTGTTGGATTGTAGTGGTGTTGGTGGTAAGGTAAGTGAAAGAAACATTTCATTTTCCAGTAATTGTGGTGGTTGTTGTTGTTGTTGTAGTATGCTATCAATTAAAATAATTTGACGTGCAATGTAAGCTAGGTCTGGTGCTAGTAAAGAAGAATTTATGTGATTATTAGCTACAGACCACTTCTTAGTAGTATTATCCCAAACATTAATCTGGCGCGAATTCTTATCACATATAATAGGTTTATATATAGCTAAAAAATTGTTATATTCCGTTATACCAAAATTCTGTAGGAAAGAAAAAGCTATTATAATCCGAGGAATTTTAGTAGGACGTGAATTACTATTAGCTGATGGTACTACCCGATAAGTGTCACTGTCAAACTCTTCCACATTTATATTCATGACAAAATCCAATCTTTGAGAATCAATTTTTTCTACTAGATCAAAAGCTTCTTTCATTGATACCACATCACTAACAATTAGAAGATTTAGAAGACACAAAATTATCCAATCTTCTAATTCTTCTTTTTCTTGCTGGTGTTCCTGATATCGGTTAAGAAGATAGATTATTTCATAAAGTGGTCCAGTATCTAAGTGATTAAAATTTAAATCTCTAATTATTTTGGCTATAAAATAATTGTAGTCAGGAAATGTCATTCCCAGGGACTTTTGACGGATCTTTTTAACATATAACAATGCTAAAAGATACAAGACAGTGTGAAGATGTTGTTTACTCTGCAAACATAAACGGGTTATATGTTCAATGGTAAATGGCTGAATTCGTTTCAAGAAAGAATTGGTATCTCGACTGATATTGCTACTGGCAACTGTTCCGCGAATAGATGTTTGCCTTAAAGGTTGAACTGTAAACACTTTTTCAATACGATTTGCTGTCATTTGTATTTTATCGTAGTCAAAGTTTGCCTCAGCGTCATTGTCATTTGTAAGAAGAATCAGGTAATGCGGAATTTCGTTAATATGTATAAAACTATTTGGATATTTTTCAAGTATAATTAAGAGTTGGTTATTCTCTTCTTGTTGTTCCTCTTGAAAATGAAGAGATTTATATATAGAAAGTTTATATTCCTTACTAAGTGTAACAAAAAATAAACCCACTATAATTTTATTGATAATATTGTTAACATTGGAAAACATGAAAAAATCTTCTTCTGTTATATCTGGTATTTTTTCTTCATCTCTCTCCCTAGAATTATCATAATTTTCATATATAGTAACATAATTTTCGGCGTCATCAATATTTTCTTTGTTTTGCATAAATGTTTGAACATTTTTCTGAAAAACATCCAGAGCATATGTATCATCATCCAATCCGATAATAGTTGGGAATCCTCTAATGGATGAAGGTTCATGATATTTACAGATATTAAATAAGTCAAAAACTTCACCCATACTTGATAAAATATATGAGGGTGGTGAGTTTGACATATCGTAAATATTATTTTTGTGGAAAACAGCATATGGTAAATAGGTGCAGTCCATTTCGTTTAAAGGTGTTTGCAGTTGAATTTTTTGAGAGCCAAAAATACTATAATTGGTAGTAATATCTACGAGGGTAGGTAAGAGTTCTTTACATGAATTGGACATTAGGGCAAAATCATAATAGGAAAGAGTTAGGTGGGGTATTTCAAGATGAAATCCTTGAGTAAACGTTTGTGATTTACCTAAAATATAAATTGGTAGCCAGTCTAGACCTAAATAATAAACAATATGAGAAACAAGTTCATATATGACATAATTTGTATTATAATAGATCTGTCCATTAACAATGGATGTTGTTAATTGTAAGGATGACCCTGATTGTTTAAGTGTTAGATATTCTAGGTACTCAGCTGTCGATAAACGAAATGATTCAAGAGTACAAATTTTTTTTAAATCAACATCCAAGATAAAATGTATATAATCTAAACTAGGTAGACGTATGACATGGGAACCACTTATAGTGTTTGTCTCCCAAAATCTACGATATAAATGATGAACTGTTCCATTTGTTAATAAAATCAAATCAATTTCTCTTTTCCCACACATATCTGTTAGTGATCCAAAACCATATAAACTCGTCTTATTTTTTCTTGATGAAGTACAACTTATAGTTTGAAGATCACGAGTTATTTTATTAAAAGTCCCAGTATTGGGATTGATATGTGAGTCTTGATAAGTTCGTTTTAACGGATCATAATTTTGAATAAGTGGATTAGTATAATATCGATCATTCATTTTAAAGAGCAACATAGTGAAATTGTAGTATACTTATAGATGGGAAAATCTTTTTTTTTTTTTTTTATTTAAAATAATATACATCTGTCTTTAGCTAATAGGGAAGCTTTTGTGAGACGTTGGTCGAAAGGAATTTTGGTATTGACATTGCTCACCGATATAGTGTCCATTATCCATACAAGCACATATGGTGGTTATTAAATTAGTTTCCCCAACATAATTAATAGGAAATCCTCCATTTAAACATTTATGATCAGTGTCATAATTACAAACACTATTAATGCAAGTAACTCCTAAAGAAGAAGAGCAAAATGTTTGACAGTCTTCATTTTTCTGGCATGCTATATTGTTAATAGTACAATCCATCTTTCTTGTAATCTTTTCATATGGAGGGTGTGACATTAATATTAAATTAGAGTCTATCTTTGGATTATTACTCATATTTTTCTTATAAATGTAATTTAATATTATTGAAGAAAGAATTAAACATATGAATATAATATAAAGTTTCATTATTTTTTTCTGACCACAGATAACAGATAAAAATACATTTGCCAATTGAACAAGACACTTTCAATTACTAATTTGAGTATGTTAAGAGGTGGGCGTTGTTTTTTTTGTATTTAGTTTTCGATCATGGATAATAGCCCATTCTAAATTCCCAATGATAGATGTTGGAAATGGCATTAATGTTGACAATATATAATTGACTAAAAGACGTGTCAAACGACCATTTCCATCTGAAAAAGGATGGAGAGTAAGCATTTCTAGGATAAACCATGAAATTAATTTAAAAATCCATTCAAATTCTTCCTCTGGCCCTAAAAATGTGAATATTTTTTGGGTCAATGTAGAATTGTAATTGTCCAAAATAGCCAAAATACGATTTTCTCCATCCTGAATTGAATGGATATGTGGATATACATACAAACCCTTGACACTTGTGTTATTACTAATCTTTGTACAGCGTATATTGGTACTTACATAACCACATTTTTCTGGTGATAACAATCCTCTCATTAATATTTTGTGTAAATTTAAAACACAAGTTTCAAGATCAATTAAACCTAATAAAGTGTACATATCCTTATCTCCTACTATCTCTTCCTTAATCTTTTTATGACCTCTAATGAAATTTAAATATTCTATTGCTCTTAGTAAGTTTCTAACCTCTCTAACTTTCCAATTAGTGATTAGAGTTTTCTTCTGGTTGTGTGGCCAAATCCCAATATTTTCATGTTTCATTAAATTAGTTAAAAAACCATATTCCATGGTTTTTACAACTAACCCTTGAACTTTTTTATTATTATCTAGACCTAAATATATTTGTTTAAATTTATTAATTTCAGATACTTTATTTTTTAAGTTTAGGCTTAATTCATATGAAAAAAACATCGTTTATATATTTAAAAAAAAAAGTTAAACAAGCATAATATACTATTATTTTATCTTTATGTTAAACGAATAAAATAAAAAGTGACACTTTTTTCTTTGTTTTAGGGTTCGGATTTACTCTGTGAGCACACTGCACAACCTAAAAACTACAAGATGTCTCAATGCCAGTTGTATACACATGCATGATTCTCCAGCCTGTGGGATTCTTCTGCTTTATTGTTTTCAATGGCTCCAATTAAGAACAACGTGAATCGTCGAGATCCACTCCCCAGTGTGCCACCAACCACCTTTACATCAGAAGAACAACTCTATGATGGTCTCCCTAAATATTTTATATTAAAGGGGACTCATCTGTAGTCTAGTATAAGAACACTGACTTATGTTCAAGAATACCATAAGAGAATAAAAAAAATTATCTCCCTATCCTATCCAGAATTGGAAGATAAACAAAAATATAAAATATGGATAATTAATGATCAGTTGGAAAAATTATCCACATTTTCTTACGTGGATAATAACAATGGTTGGTACATTTGCATAAAATGTAATGGCATATTTATATCATTCCAGAAAATAATAGATCATGAGTGTAAGAGAGCACCATTTATAGTATATACAACTACATTAGATAAAATTAATGAAATATTATATATAATAAAGGCAATGAAAAAAAAGGATAAGCATGATGATGATGATGATATCGATGATGATGATAAATCTTTTGAAGAGTCAGCCTTTTTATTTAAAACCAAGTATGAAAATTTAAAGACTCAAATATCAAGAAATAAACAAACTTTCATACATGAAGGGTTTAGATTGAAGAATGAAATCATTCCAATTATGGAATGTAACTGCTGTGAAGTAAAATTCCCACTTCAAAAGTATAGAAATAATATACTGAAGATAATCGACTTACATAAGAATGAAGTGAAACCCAAATGTTCTGCAAAGAATATGAATTTGACAGAATCTTTTAAAATAATACTGGAAAGTTTACATTACATAATTAAGAACCAATTTCAGTATAAGAATTGTGATATAGATAAGAATAGATTATCTAGAATTATCCTACAAAAAATAATTTCATCTGGTTTTATACATCAAGATAAACGGGAAGTTTTAGAAGACTACTTTTTAGGTATACAAATCAGGAATTTATTCAAAAACGAAGGAAATGGAAATATTCTTCCCTCAGTCACTAAAACTACAACTAACATTACTGAATCAGCAACTACATCATTATTATTACATGATGATAAGGATAATGAAGATGATAGAAAAAGAAGAAACAGCAGAAGTAGAAGTGGCAACAGAAAAGACATCAGCATCATAAGAGGCAGCAGCAGCAGCAGAAGAATCAGCATCAGAAGAGACAGCAGCAGCATAAGAATAGGCAGCAGCAGCATAAGAAGCAGCAGCAGCAGCAGCAGCAGCAGCAGCAGTAGAGGCAGTGCTGCTGCTATTAGTAGTAATAGTAATAATAATGATGATGATGATGGTGATAGTGATAACAGTAAAGAAGATAATAATGAGCATGATACAGGCAATAAGGAAGAATTAGGGTCATTGACAAACAAAGATTTAGATAAATCTGCTACTTCTACTACTACTACTACTACTACTACTACCACTACTACTACTACCACCACCACTAGTGCCACCACCACTACTAGTGCCACCACCACCACCACCACCACCACTACCCTGACCACCATCGTTGCCACTGCTGTTGCGGTTGCTGCTCCTGCTGCTTTGGAATCTGATGATGAAGAATCAGTTTTGGAAAATAAGGTGAAGAAAAATATAACAACATTTAAAAGAATTGCAAACAAAACTCAGGAAAATGGAGTTCATCATGTTCAACAACAACAACAGCAACAACAACAACAACAGCAACAACAACAGCAACAACAACAACAACAACAACAACAACAACAACAACAACAGCAACAACAACAGCAACAACAACAACAACAGCAACAACAACAACAGCAACAACATAGAGAAGAAGATTTTTTGGATCAAATTCCTGATTTCATTGATGCCCTCTTTCCCTCAGAAACTAACACCACAAGAGGAGGAGAAAAAAATAACAACATTTATTTGCCATCTACTTCAAGCTCAAATTATCAACTAATATCAGAAACCACCAATTTACCAGCAGCCAATTTGAAGTGTAATTATCATCAACCTAACATACAAATTGAAGAAGAAAAAGAAACAGATCTGAATTATATAATTGATAAATATTGTAGTAAAGCAGGTGAATCAATTAATAATGATTATCAACAACTAATGGTGTCGTTTCCTGAAAATACAATATTAAGTTCAGGTTTGAATGAAGATGCATATGTTAATCAACAACAACAACAACAACAAGATCAACAGTTTTCAAATACCTATTACAATGCACCTCCAAATTTATATCATGAACATTCATTGACATTCCTTAATCCAACAGTGTCACCATCTACCTCAGGAGCAGGAAATACATTACCCACTTTGGGTTTATCTCTAAATACAATTTCAAGTTCAGATTGGAATGAAGATGTATATGTTAATCAACCACAACAACAACCACAACAACAACAATTATTAGTATCTAAAGATCAACAGCTTTCAAATACAAATACAAGCTACAATGTACCTCAGATACATGCTGATGGAAATTTAAAGCATGTACATTCATTGCCACCAACAGTGTCACCATCTATCTCAGGAGCAGGATCCACATCTGGAAATTCATCATCCACTTTGGGTTTATTATCTCTTTCAAACCAAGATGAGAAAATAACAAGGGAAGTGAGTTTATTATCTCTTTCAAACCAAGATGAGAAAATAACAAGGAAGCGGAAAAAGGAAGAAAGGAAAAAGAAAAAGAGGGAAGAAAAGAAAAAAAAGAAGGAAGAAAAGAAGAAGAAGAAGGAAGAGAAAAAGAAAAAGGAGGAAGAACTTTCTGCAAAGCGAATAAAATATTTGGTTATACAAACTATAAAACAATCATTCCCAATATTATCTGAAGAACCTCAAACCCCATTGACTTTGCCCTCATCATCATCATCATCATCATCATCATTATCATCATCATCATCATCATCATCATCATCATCATCATCATCCCAAAAAAGAAAAAAAAAGAAAAATAGTTGTTAACATTTAGTGGTTTTGATTGTTAAGGTTTTAAAATTTTCTTCATTGTCAGT
This sequence comes from Procambarus clarkii, assembly GCF_040958095.1. NCBI lineage: Eukaryota > Metazoa > Arthropoda > Malacostraca > Decapoda > Cambaridae > Procambarus > Procambarus clarkii. The sequence continues at coordinate 38,469,506 of NC_091158.1, forward strand.
AATAAATAAAAGAAAAATTTGAATTAGTTAAACCATGTACTGTATATATTTTTTAGTACAAATTAACAAATTTATAGATCTACTAAAGAATTGGAATCTGCTATGAAATATTTTTACCATATGCAGCAAAAATAGAGCTGTATAGTCCTTCGAATGTAGAAGCTGGGTGTAGTGGAGTTTCGAGAATATAATAAGTTTTTTTGTTACAAAAGAATAAAATGAAACCTTTTTTCGAGGAACATTTTACTTTCATCCTAGACTGAGAGAGTGTGCTAGCCAAAGCTCCTCCGTTTTAAAGCTATTTATTATACATTATGGATGTTTTAATAATTGAACTAGTTGAAGCTCTGAGGACAGAATTAAATTACCTACGGGACGAAGTACAGCAGTTGAAAGAGCATCAGGCGAAAAGAAATGAGGAGACCAGCTTTAAAAAAAACACTTGGAAAGTTGTTAAGGATAGAGGTCTTAAGAAAACTTTGGTAATAAATTATCTATCAGCTCACCCACAAGATGAAATTCATTCAGATTACAGTGCTTAAAGTAACAGTTACCTAATTTTTAATTAAAGCTCTTCTAACCTTTGATATATATTGATGAAAATATCCTTGAAAAAACAACTATTCTAATAAAATTTTAATCATCACAAACACTTTATGACCTCTTGTTCTTTTAAGCTTTGTATAACAGCAATTATAAAAACTTAGCCCAGACTTGTCACTGGCTGTGCTTGTTCTGCCTGACTTGTCATTGGGTGTGCTTGTTCTGCCTGACTGACTTGTCACTTGCTGCGCTTGTTCTGCCTGACTTACTTGTCACTGGCTGTACTTGTTCTGCCTGACTGACTTGTCACTGGCTGTGCTTGTTCTTCCTGACTTACTTGTCACTGGCTGTACTTGTTCTGCCTGACTGTGACTTGTCACTGGCTTTATTTACTTAAATCATTATTACCATTGAGATGTTGAGGGTAATTATAACTGTATATAATTAAAGTCAGAATCATCCTTTATTAACTTATTTACCTTAAATTAAACCTCACATTAGTACAAGCCAGGAATTTTTTGGGGGTGCCTAATTTAAAAAATCAAAACTATTAATAATGTCATCAATTCTCATTATATATTTCTACACAATAATAACTCCAATAATCATATGTCTATTCTCATATAAAAATGAACAGTAGACCTAATAAAAATGGGCACACTAGATGTTTGTACATGAATGTATTTTTCATTTAAAACACTTTTAATAACCATAGGAAAGTTGGAACCAAACATTATCACTAGTCGTCCTTTGAAATTTTTAAGTATACTAACGATAGTCATATAAAAATTCCCAATTGGTTCATTGATTATAAGTATATTGGCATTTGAATATTCTTTATTAATACAAGTTTCTTTAATTATATGCCTAATATACCCGTTTGGTAACCATTTAACTGCAGTTATATACTCTAATCTTTCTGTGTTTTCTGTTGGAATAATGCTCACACCTCGATTCAGCAAAAAACTCTCAACCCATCCACCACGAGCATAAATAGACACCACAGTGTCCTTTGGGTTTATAAAACTCATTATTTCATCAAGTTCCTTCTTGGTAAGTATATGCTTTCCAAAAATAAAAATGTGCTCTTGCCAATAACAATCGTTAGCATAATTACAAATATTTTGAAGATGTTCTAATCTTATTTTTGATGCACAATTTAAGACAGTAGATTTCGGCTGGAAATAAGCAATCTCACCTTGCCAAGATAATCGTTCATCTTCAGAAAAGAAAGATGAACGTGGATAACCATCTATTGGTAGTTCAGGGTGGAATTGAGGTGAAAATTTATTATTTATATGATGTCCCCAGAATGGAACATGTGCAACTGAAAGATCTTGCAACTGAATGTGATCTAAATCAACTTCAATATTTACTAACTTAGGTAGAGAGGATTTCTTTTTCTTTGGGTGTATCATTAACATTATTAAATGTAAAAATGCACCATGAAATAAATCTGTTTGGTTGCCTTCAGGAAATTCTTTGATTATTATGATATATGTACTGTAAAATAGAATAATTAAATAAAATAAAGTTAATATAACCTGATAACAGTTCATATAAAAAAAAAGGAGTAACATTAATCCCATACTTAAAACCATATAATAACCATGTACTCCATAGATTAATTTCCACATAAAATAAGTAATCATTAAACATGCTACTAGAAATAAGACATTTGTGTCATCTATAGTACATATACCAATTCCTAAGCAGAAATATATAACCATATATTGAACTTGCTTCCTGCAAACTTCTCTGTTTCTTTCACATATTAGGCAAAAAAGAAGTGCAACAAAATTCACTTCTCTAAGCCCTGAATAATACCAAAAAAGACCACAAAGAACTGTCCACAGGTTAAATATGTGTGTACTATAAACATCATCTAAATACAGTTGAATTTCATATGAAAGTGGTTGCCAAATGAAATCTTCTAACAGCAACATCATGATGATAATGATGATGATGATGATGGAAGCCAATCAATAAGTCTATTCTTACTTAAACATCCTGTAGACAAAAGAAAAAAATATGATTTAGATTATTTCCACACCATACAACACATACATACATAAATCAGCGATGTTTCTTATATTTATAGACTTCCCCATCTTTATATATATGAAGATCAATAGTTCGAAGAATATCCCCTAAACATTCTAAATTATTTTCAGATTTTGTTTTAGGAAGGCAGTTTAATCTTTTAAGATTTTGTTTGGGGAGAGAACAGAGAAGAATAGTCTCTAACCAATTTACACATTTAAATTTTTTCATAAGTAAATTATACAAATTATATATAACAATTCTTGTTACTTCATTGACATATTTTACAGTAGGTGATCGATTATATACATTACTTAAATTATCTTTTAGGTCATATATATCGGTATGGGACAGAAGAATGGGTTTAATACATCTTTCATTCAATATAGGTTTTCTAATTAGAGAATAAGGTATTTTTCCTTGTATAATCCAAATAGATTCCATAAGAGCCCATCCTTGATATCGTAACGTATTTTCTAAGAGAATAATGTATAATTTGATAATATGAATTCTTTTTAGGAGTTTGTATAAATAATAACTAAATTGTCTTCGAATAAAATCAAGAATAAATTCACATCGGTAATGATCCCATTTTCCATTTATTATTAAAAACCCAATATTTTGACATATATCTATATATGTGTCAAACATAACTGATATAATATTATTAAATTCACTATCTAACATATCAAACATTGGCAAGTAAATATGCTTTATATTATAATTATAAAGATTAATTGAATAATTTAATATATCAATAAAATATTTACCAACTAAAATTTTAACTTGTGAATCAGTAATAACATCTCCCATTATTTTTTTATTTAATAAAAAATCAAATGGTATGGTAAATAAATTTGTTTTTGGTATACGACTACACTCAGGAACAGTACTTACTGTGATTACAGGAACAGATGAACTGGTCTATAAACCCTCATAATTTGCCTGTTTATATACCTTCCATCCCAGGTATACAATAATTACTATCTCTATTATAATCTCATTTGTGTTATTATTATCTTTCCATAAAATATAGTGAGACTAAGACGTGGAGGTAGGGGAAGGGGGATGGGGGTGCATCCAAGAATCTCTCTATCAAGTCGATAATATGGCCAGATTCTCTACGTCCTTATTTTTGCAAGCGTCCATGAACACATCATCTTCTTCATCAGTGAAGTGTAGCTACTGCCATCCTTGACCCCGACTCAGAACTTAATTTAACCCCCCATAAATATAAAAATTGGTGTTCTATGATAATGTATAAATACTATAAACCTCATTGAGATGGTAACTAAAATACAAAGTTAGTTGGTATAGTTTGACAACCTGTTGTAACATATCTATATTTATAATATAATAATTAATATATGGTCAGTTTAAATGTACATTTTTTTATATAAAATAGGATGAAATAAAATATTAATATACAGTTATTCCTCATCATTGATATTTGCACATTGAGCACATATTAAATCAAAACTATTAAAACGTGTAAATCTTACCGCTACCATATCACACCAATTGATTTTTTGTTTTAGAGCAAAATATTCATCCTTTAGAGATTTAGAACAATGAAGACAGTAGTGGCGTTCACTTATATTAATTTCATTAAATGTCGCCAATTGTTGTCCAAGAATTGTATTAATATCTTTTTCAAATGAATTATTCAATTCAATTTCCAATACATCAAATTTTAAATTGTTAGTGATTGTTGCAATCATATGATGTTCACAAATTACATCTTTTCCTTTAAATAATCGAACTAATGAAAATGATGGCATAGTTTGAAATGTTATTAACATATCTGTATAAATGATATAATAATTATAACTTGGATGATATTCACCATTAAAGGTGCATTTTGTTTTTAACCAAAATATAAAATCTGGTGTTCTATGATAAGATAATGCCAATATCAAGAGAAAACCATCAATGGCAATAGTGGAAAATGCGCCTTTGCAAAGCCATTTTCCTTTTTACCCCGGCTTCGCATAGGCGCAGGGGTGTTTTCATATTTTCTCCAGCGGCTTCGTGTAGGACCAGGGGTGTTTTTATTTTTCCGACGGCTATCTCTAGCCCAGGGTATGCTTTTAAATTTTTGTTCGTCAGTACCTCGTAGTCTCCTCATATTTTCATTCGTTTAAGTTTTGGGTGAGGTGACAAAGATAAGATAGGACACGAATCAATGGGCATGAACTGGATAATAAAACATACGAATGGAAGTAACTGCAGAAGGCCTATTGGCCCATACTTCCTCTTGCTGCTTCTATATTGGTTCGGGGTCTTGAAGTGGGTGGAATATAGTTGTGCATTAATTGGCTGTTGATTGCTGGTGTTGACTTTTTGATGTGTAGTGCCTCACTGATGTCGAGTCTCCAGCTATCGCTGTATTTATCGAAGATTTCTGTGTTGCTAAGATTTCTCTGGTGATGGTCTGGTTGTGAGAAGAGATTATATGTTCCTTAATGGAGCCCTGTTGTTTGTGCATAGTTAATCGCCTAGAAAGAGACGTTGTTGTCTTATCTATATACTTAGTTTTTTGGGGCTTACAGTCCCCAAGCGGGCATGTGAAGGCATAGACGATGTTGGTTTCCTTCAAGGCGTTCTGTTTGGTGTCTGGGGAGTTTTTCATCAGTAGGTTGGCCGTTTTCTTGTTTTTGTAGTAAATTATCAATTGTATTTGCTGATTTTTGTCTGTAGGGATAACGTCCCTATCACTAATGTCTTTCAGGACAATTTCCTCCGTTTTATGAGCCGTCGAAAAGAAGTTCCTGTAAAATAGTCTAATAGGGGGTGCAAGTGTTGTGTTAATTGGCTCTTCAGAGGTCCCTCTGAAGAGTCATCTAACGACAGAGGAGGACTGCTTGAGACTTTAAGATGACTGGACAAACTGAAGGAATGGTCGAACAAATAGTTGTTAGAGTTTAACCCAAGCAAATGTATTGTAATGAAGATATGTGTAAGGAGAAGGAGGCCAGATTCAAGGTATCATTTGGGAGATGAAATTCTTCAAGAGTCAGAGAGAGAGAGAGAGAGACTTGGGGGTTAATATAATGCCAGACCTGTCTCCTGAAGCCAATATCAAGAGAAAACCATCAATGGCAATAGTGGAAAATGCGCCTTTGCAAAGCCATTTTCCTTTTTACCCCGGCTTCGCATAGGCGCAGGGGTGTTTTCATATTTTCTCCAGCGGCTTCGTGTAGGACCAGGGGTGTTTTTATTTTTCCGACGGCTATCTCTAGCCCAGGGTATGCTTTTAAATTTTTGTTCGTCAGTACCTCGTAGTCTCCTCATATTTTCATTCGTTTATCGTTCGCTCCCTTCCATCATATATAATTTTCCCAAAAAGAAGGATTAAACAGCTCCCGTCTAGCCTCTACTCTTTCACTCGAAGGGATTAAATTGCAGTCTTCCGTCGCACTTAAATTTCGTTGCCTCGATGACCCTGCACAGACATTGTCAATGGTCAATGACGTCAGTCATTCATCATATTCCCTGAATAAGTCCGTTTTCTGTTATTGTGTATTTATTCCCATTTTCAATATTATTTAAATATAGTGCAAATTGTTTAAATTGTAATTGTTTAAATATAGTGCAACATATTCCTGCCTGAAAAAATATAATGTACAATGGAGTTCAGATCCAGGTAAAGAAAGTTTTCCTAATCTCTCTTTGTAATTGTTATTATAAAACAGAGATTTTATTGCACATTTATTTATAATTTAGTTGTTTTAGATTCTCACTCCCACTCACGAGGGACACTCGTGAGTGGCCTGCAGGTCCCAGGGACACTCGTGAGTGTCCGGCCTGCAGGTCCCAGGGACACTCGTGAGTGTCTGGCCTGCAGGTCCCAGGGACACTCGTGAGTGTTTGGCCTGCAGGTCCCAGTGACACTCGTGAGTGGCCTGCAGGTCCCAGGGACACTCGTGAGTGGCCTGCAGGTCCCAGGGACACTCGTGAGTGTCCGGCCTGCAGGTCCCAGGGACACTCGTGAGTGGCCTGCAGGTCCCAGAAACACTCGTGAGTGGCCTGCAGGTCCCAGGGACACTCGTGAGTGGCCTGCAGGTCCCAGGGACACTCGTGAGTGGCCTGCAGGTCCCAGGGATACTCGTGAGTGGCCTGCAGGTCCCAGGGACACTCGTGAGTGGCCTGCAGGTCCCAGGGACACTCGTGAGTGGCCTGCAGGTCCCAGGGACACTCGTGAGTGTCTGGCCTGCAGGTCCCAGGGACTGTATCGTGAGTGTCCGGCCTGCAGGTCCCAGGGACACTCGTGAGTGGCCTGCAGGTCCCAGGGACACTCGTGAGTGTCTGGCCTGCAGGTCCCAGGGACACTCGTGAGTGTCCGGCCTGCAGGTCCCAGGGACACTCGTGAGTGTCCGGCCTGCAGGTCCCAGGGACACTCGTGAGTGGCCTGCAGGTCCCAGGGACACTCGTGAGTGGCCTGCAGGTCCCAGGGACACTCGTGAGTGTCTGGCCTGCAGGTCTCAGGGACACTCGTGAGTGGCCTGCAGGTCCCAGGGACACTCGTGAGTGGCCTGCAGGTCCCAGGGACACTCGTGAGTGTCCGGCCTGCAGGTCCCAGGGACACTCGTGAGTGGCCTGCAGGTCCCAGAAACACTCGTGAGTGGCCTGCAGGTCCCAGGGACACTCGTGAGTGGCCTGCAGGTCCCAGGGACACTCGTGAGTGGCCTGCAGGTCCCAGGGACTGTATCGTGAGTGTCCGGCCTGCAGGTCCCAGGGACACTCGTGAGTGGCCTGCAGGTCCCAGGGACACTCGTGAGTGGCCTGCAGGTCCCAGGGACACTCGTGAGTGTCCGGCCTGCAGGTCCCAGGGACACTCGTGAGTGGCCTGCAGGTCCCAGGGACAGTCGTGAGTGTCCGGCCTGCAGGTCCCAGGGACACTCGTGAGTGGCCTGCAGGTCCCAGGGACACTCGTGAGTGGCCTGCAGGTCCCAGGGACACTCGTGAGTGTCTGGCCTGCAGGTCCCAGGGACTGTATCGTGAGTGTCCGGCCTGCAGGTCCCAGGGACACTCGTGAGTGGCCTGCAGGTCCCAGGGACACTCGTGAGTGTCTGGCCTGCAGGTCCCAGGGACACTCGTGAGTGTCCGGCTTGCAGGTCCCAGGGACACTCGTGAGTGTCTGGCCTGCAGGTCCCAGGGACACTCGTGAGTGTCCGGCCTGCAGGTCCCAGGGACACTCGTGAGTGTCCGGCCTGCAGGTCCCAGGGACACTCGTGAGTGTCTGGCCTGCAGGTCCCAGGGACACTCGTGAGTGTCCGGCCTGCAGGTCCCAGTGACACTCGTGAGTGTCTGGCCTGCAGGTCCCAGGGACACTCGTGAGTGTTCGGCCTGCAGGTCCCAGGGACACTCGTGAGTGTCCGGCCAGCAGGTCCCAGGGACACTCGTGAGTGTCCGGCCTGCAGGTCCCAGGGACACTCGTGAGTGTCTGGCCTGCAGGTCCCAGGGACACTCGTGAGTGGCCTGCAGGTCCCAGGGACACTCGTGAGTGTCCGGCCTGCAGGTCCCAGGGACACTCGTGAGTGGCCTGCAGGTCCCAGGGACACTCGTGAGTGTCTGGCCTGCATTTCCCAGGGACACTCGTTAGTGGCCTGCAGGTCCCAGTGACACTCGTGAGTGTCTGGCCTGCAGGTCCCAGGGACACTCGTGACTGTCCGGCCTGCAGGTCCCAGGGACTGTATCGTGAGTGTCCGGCCTGCAGGTCCCAGGGACACTCGTGAGTGGCCTGCAGGTCCCAGGGACTGTATCGTGAGTGTCCGGCCTGCAGGTCCCAGGGACACTCGTGAGTGGCCTGCAGGTCCCAGGGACACTCGTGAGTGGCCTGCAGGTCCCAGGGACACTCGTGAGTGTCTGGCCTGCAGGTCCCAGGGACTGTATCGTGAGTGTCCGGCCTGCAGGTCCCAGGGACACTCGTGAGTGGCCTGCAGGTCCCAGGGACACTCGTGAGTGTCTGGCCTGCAGGTCCCAGGGACACTCGTGAGTGTCCGGCCTGCAGGTCCCAGGGACACTCGTGAGTGTCCGGCCTGCAGGTCCCAGGAACACTCGTGAGTGGCCTGCAGGTCCCAGGGACACTCGTGAGTGGCCTGCAGGTCCCAGGGACACTCGTGAGTGTCTGGCCTGCAGGTCCCAGGGACACTCGTGAGTGGCCTGCAGGTCCCAGGGACACTCGTGAGTGGCCTGCAGGTCCCAGGGACACTCGTGAGTGGCCTGCAGGTCCCAGGGACACTCGTGAGTGGCCTGCAGGTCCCAGGGACACTCGTGAGTGTCCGGCCTGCAGGTCCCAGGGACACTCGTGAGTGGCCTGCAGGTCCCAGGGACACTCGTGAGTGGCCTGCAGGTCCCAGGGACACTCGTGAGTGGCCTGCAGGTCCCAGGGACACTCGTGAGTGGCCTGCAGGTCCCAGGGACACTCGTGAGTGTCCGGCCTGCAGGTCCCAGGGACACTCGTGAGTGGCCTGCAGGTCCCAGGGACACTCGTGAGTGGCCTGCAGGTCCCAGGGACACTCGTGAGTGTCTGGCCTGCAGGTCCCAGGGACTGTATCGTGAGTGTCCGGCCTGCAGGTCCCAGGGACACTCGTGAGTGGCCTGCAGGTCCCAGGGACACTCGTGAGTGTCTGGCCTGCAGGTCCCAGGGACACTCGTGAGTGTCCGGCCTGCAGGTCCCAGGGACACTCGTGAGTGTCTGGCCTGCAGGTCCCATGGACACTCGTGAGTGTCCGGCCTGCAGGTCCCAGGGACACTCGTGAGTGTCCGGCCTGCAGGTCCCAGGGACACTCGTGAGTGTCTGGCCTGCAGGTCCCAGGGACACTCGTGAGTGTCCGGCCTGCAGGTCCCAGTGACACTCGTGAGTGTCTGGCCTGCAGGTCCCAGGGACACTCGTGAGTGTTCGGCCTGCAGGTCCCAGGGACACTCGTGAGTGTCCGGCCAGCAGGTCCCAGGGACACTCGTGAGTGTCCGGCCTGCAGGTCCCAGGGACACTCGTGAGTGTCTGGCCTGCAGGTCCCAGGGACACTCGTGAGTGGCCTGCAGGTCCCAGTGACACTCGTGAGTGTCTGGCCTGCAGGTCCCAGGGACACTCGTGACTGTCCGGCCTGCAGGTCCCAGGGACTGTATCGTGAGTGTCCGGCCTGCAGGTCCCAGGGACACTCGTGAGTGGCCTGCAGGTCCCAGGGACTGTATCGTGAGTGTCCGGCCTGCAGGTCCCAGGGACACTCGTGAGTGGCCTTCAGGTCCCAGGAACTGTATCGTGAGTGTCCGGCCTGCAGGTCCCAGGGACACTCGTGAGTGGCCTGCAGGTCCCAGGGACACTCGTGAGTGTCCGGCCTACAGGTCCCAGGGACACTCGTGAGTGGCCTGCAGGTCCCAGGGACACTCGTGAGTGTCTGGCCTGCAGGTCCCAGGGACTGTATCGTGAGTGTCCGGCCTGCAGGTCCCAGGGACACTCGTGAGTGGCCTGCAGGTCCCAGGGACACTCGTGAGTGTCTGGCCTGCAGGTCCCAGGGACACTCGTGAGTGTCCGGCCTGCAGGTCCCAGGGACACTCGTGAGTGTCCGGCCTGCAGGTCCCAGGAACACTCGTGAGTGGCCTGCAGGTCCCAGGGACACTCGTGAGTGGCCTGCAGGTCCCAGGGACACTCGTGAGTGTCTGGCCTGCAGGTCCCAGGGACACTCGTGAGTGGCCTGCAGGTCCCAGGGACACTCGTGAGTGGCCTACAGGTCCCAGGGACACTCGTGAGTGGCCTGCAGGTCCCAGGGACACTCGTGAGTGGCCTGCAGGTCCCAGGGACACTCGTGAGTGTCCGGCCTGCAGGTCCCAGGGACACTCGTGAGTGGCCTGCAGGTCCCAGGGACACTCGTGAGTGGCCTGCAGGTCCCAGGGACACTCGTGAGTGGCCTGCAGGTCCCAGGGACACTCGTGAGTGGCCTGCAGGTCCCAGGGACACTCGTGAGTGTCCGGCCTGCAGGTCCCAGGGACACTCGTGAGTGGCCTGCAGGTCCCAGGGACACTCGTGAGTGGCCTGCAGGTCCCAGGGACACTCGTGAGTGTCTGGCCTGCAGGTCCCAGGGACTGTATCGTGAGTGTCCGGCCTGCAGGTCCCAGGGACACTCGTGAGTGGCCTGCAGGTCCCAGGGACACTCGTGAGTGTCTGGCCTGCAGGTCCCAGGGACACTCGTGAGTGTCCGGCCTGCAGGTCCCAGGGACACTCGTGAGTGTCTGGCCTGCAGGTCCCATGGACACTCGTGAGTGTCCGGCCTGCAGGTCCCAGGGACACTCGTGAGTGTCCGGCCTGCAGGTCCCAGGGACACTCGTGAGTGTCTGGCCTGCAGGTCCCAGGGACACTCGTGAGTGTCCGGCCTGCAGGTCCCAGTGACACTCGTGAGTGTCTGGCCTGCAGGTCCCAGGGACACTCGTGAGTGTTCGGCCTGCAGGTCCCAGGGACACTCGTGAGTGTCCGGCCAGCAGGTCCCAGGGACACTCGTGAGTGTCCGGCCTGCAGGTCCCAGGGACACTCGTGAGTGTCTGGCCTGCAGGTCCCAGGGACACTCGTGAGTGGCCTGCAGGTCCCAGTGACACTCGTGAGTGTCTGGCCTGCAGGTCCCAGGGACACTCGTGACTGTCCGGCCTGCAGGTCCCAGGGACTGTATCGTGAGTGTCCGGCCTGCAGGTCCCAGGGACACTCGTGAGTGGCCTGCAGGTCCCAGGGACTGTATCGTGAGTGTCCGGCCTGCAGGTCCCAGGGACACTCGTGAGTGGCCTTCAGGTCCCAGGAACTGTATCGTGAGTGTCCGGCCTGCAGGTCCCAGGGACACTCGTGAGTGGCCTGCAGGTCCCAGGGACACTCGTGAGTGTCCGGCCTACAGGTCCCAGGGACACTCGTGAGTGGCCTGCAGGTCCCAGGGACACTCGTGAGTGTCTGGCCTGCAGGTCCCAGGGACACTCGTGAGTGTCCGGCCTGCAGGTCCCAGGGACACTCGTGAGTGTCCGGCCTGCAGGTCCCAGGGACACTCGTGAGTGTCCGGCCTGCAGGTCCCAGGGACACTCGTGAGTGTCCGGCCTGCAGGTCCCAGGGACACTCGTGAGTGTCCGGCCTGCAGGTCCCAGGGACACTCGTGAGTGTCCGGCCTGCAGGTCCCATGGACTGTATCGTGAGAGACTGACCTGCAGGTCCCAGGGACCGGCAATGGTCACCGAATGAGAAAATATGAGTAAAGTAAAAGTAAACAAACTTTAATATATGAAAATATAATAAATAATACAATATTATCATTTCTTCAAGAACTTGAGGTGATGACAATAACTTGTGAGAATATTGACAGCGACGGCTTTTACAATTACAAGATATTCACTCATATAGCAATCAAAGTAATTTCATTAACAATAAACTTATACTTTATTTTTATTTGTTATACACATATAACAGTTTTCTGTATCTTGGAATATATGCTATTTTCTGTAATTTTCAACACATTAAATCTAAAACAACTAAATTATAAATAAATGTGCAATAAAATCTCTGTTTTATAATAACAATTACAAAGAGAGATTAGGAAAACTTTCTTTACCTGGATCTGAACTCCATTGTACATTATATTTTTTCAGGCAGGAATATGTTGCACTATATTTAAACAATTACAATTTAAACAATTTGCACTATATTTAAATAATATTGAAAATGGGAATAAATACACAATAACAGAAAACGGACTTATTCAGGGAATATGATGAATGACTGACGTCATTGACCATTGACAATGTCTGTGCAGGGTCATCGAGGCAACGAAATTTAAGTGCGACGGAAGACTGCAATTTAATCCCTTCGAGTGAAAGAGTAGAGGCTAGACGGGAGCTGTTTAATCCTTCTTTTTGGGAAAATTATATATGATGGAAGGGAGCGAACGATAAACGAATGAAAATATGAGGAGACTACGAGGTACTGACGAACAAAAATTTAAAAGCATACCCTGGGCTAGAGATAGCCGTCGGAAAAATAAAAACACCCCTGGTCCTACACGAAGCCGCTGGAGAAAATATGAAAACACCCCTGCGCCTATGCGAAGCCGGGGTAAAAAGGAAAATGGCTTTGCAAAGGCGCATTTTCCACTATTGCCATTGATGGTTTTCTCTTGATATTGGCTTCAGGAGACAGGTCTGGCATTATATCAACCCCCAAGTCTCTCTCTCTCTCTCTCTGACTCTTGAAGAATTTCATCTCCCAAATGATACCTTGAATCTGGCCTCCTTCTCCCTACACATATCTTCATTACAATACATTTGCTTGGGTTAAACTCTAACAACTATTTGTTCGACCATTCCTTCAGTTTGTCCAGTCATCTTAAAGTCTCAAGCAGTCCTCCTCTGTCGTTAGATGACTCTTCAGAGGGACCTCTGAAGAGCCAATTAACACAACACTTGCACCCCCTATTAGACTATTTTACAGGAACTTCTTTTCGACGGCTCATAAAACGGAGGAAATTGTCCTGAAAGACATTAGTGATAGGGACGTTATCCCTACAGACAAAAATCAGCAAATACAATTGATAATTTACTACAAAAACAAGAAAACGGCCAACCTACTGATGAAAAACTCCCCAGACACCAAACAGAACGCCTTGAAGGAAACCAACATCGTCTATGCCTTCACATGCCCGCTTGGGGACTGTAAGCCCCAAAAAACTAAGTATATAGATAAGACAACAACGTCTCTTTCTAGGCGATTAACTATGCACAAACAACAGGGCTCCATTAAGGAACATATAATCTCTTCTCACAACCAGACCATCACCAGAGAAATCTTAGCAACACAGAAATCTTCGATAAATACAGCGATAGCTGGAGACTCGACATCAGTGAGGCACTACACATCAAAAAGTCAACACCAGCAATCAACAGCCAATTAATGCACAACTATATTCCACCCACTTCAAGACCCCGAACCAATATAGAAGCAGCAAGAGGAAGTATGGGCCAATAGGCCTTCTGCAGTTACTTCCATTCGTATGTTTTATTATCCAGTTCATGCCCATTGATTCGTGTCCTATCTTATCTTTGTCACCTCACCCAAAACTTTTGTACCATATCACCTCACCCAAAACTTTTGTACCATATCACCTCACCCAAAACTTTTGTACCATATCACCTCACCCAAAACTTTTGTACCATATCACCTCACCCAAAACTTTTGTACCATATCACCTCACCCAAAACTTTTGTACCATATCACCTCACCCAAAACGAGTATAAGTATGATGTATTTTATGTGTAAACCTAAGTCTTTGAAAATATAATAAACATTACGAAATGCGTTCAGGCGTCAGACCAGAAATAAAAGAATGAATTTTGGAGAGTTAATTTATCAATTACCATCGACAGTGAAGAAGAACGTAAGAAATATTGAGAAGATTCGTGTTAAAATTATTAATCTTACCCTTTCGATTATATTCAATAACATATATATATGTATACATATATATACATTATATATATATAATATATATATAAAATGTGTATATAATTCAAATTCAGGCGGGCAGGGAAGAGAGACGAGAGAGTAAGACTGAAGGAAAGAGGAAGGGATAAAAACGAGCGGTAAAAATGTTGACGACTCGTCCACCACGAGCAAACCTCAAAATAACACACATCCTGTTCTGGCGGTGGACGCGACCTTCATCTGTCTGCCTCTTGCCTGTCTTATGTTTACTTCCTTCCCTGTCTGTCTCGCAGTACCTATCGTCCTGTCTTCTAAGTAATTATCCGCTGCTCCCCAAGTAATTATCAAAAGAAGGCGTCAATCCGAGGAGACAATGTGTAGCCGCTGCTTGCTAAGCATCTCAGCTTTGTTGTGTTGCCAGAGTGTTGTGCGAGCCTCGGAACGACACACAATTTTGATCTCAACTAATGGGGATAATGTTATTTCTGGCAAGTAGTGTGACAGCAGTTGACTTCCACTGGTGCAATACATCAGTTATCTACCTGGTTAAACTTAAATCAAGAATCCATTAATTTACTAAAGGTTTCAAAATTAATATGAATAAAGCCCATGATTAAATACTAATAACACAAGTTAAATTATTATCATATGGCAAGGCAAAAGATCAAATTTGAAGTCAAACTAAAACGGTCAAAAGTGCATAGATCTTTATTACAAAGATGAGTCACAGGTGAAAACTACGTCAGTAAAAGTGTCAACGATCAGGAGACTATTACAAGTTTGTGTCTAAATGTGAATATGTCAGAGCGTAACAGAACAGCACCGAGGTCATTTCAGTGTCAAACGTGCTGTTGATTGCATACAGTACATGCTGCAGCGCCCTGACCCCAGGATACGGTACACAGTGCAGCGCCCTGACCCCAGGATACGGTACACAGTGCAGCGCCCTGACCCCTGGATACGGTACACCCTGCAACACCCAAACCCCTGGATACGGTACACCCTGCAACACCCAGACCCCTGGATACGGTACACGCTGCAGCGCCCTGACCCCAGGATACGGTACACAGTGCAGCGCCCTGACCCCAGGATACGGTACACAGTGCAGCGCCCTGACCCCTGGATACGGTACACCCTGCAACACCCAAACCCCTGGATACGGTACACCCTGCAACACCCAGACCCCTGGATACGGTACACGCTGCAGCGCCCTGACCCCAGGATACGGTACACAGTGCAGCGCCCTGACCCCTGGATACGGTACACAGTGCAGCGCCCTGACCCCTGGATACGGTACACCCTGCAACACCCAGACCCCTGGATACTGCACACGCTGCAGCGCCCTGACCCCAGGATACGGTACACGCTGCAGCGCCCTGACCCCTGGATACGGTACACCCTGCAACACCCAGACCCCTGGATACTGCACACGCTGCAGCGCCCTGACCCCTGGATACGGTACACAGTGCAGCGCCCTGACCCCTGGATACGGTACACCCTGCAACACCCAGACCCCTGGATACTGCACACGCTGCAGCGCCCTGACCCCTGGATACGGTACACAGTGCAGCGCCCTGATCCCTGGATACGGTACACAGTGCAGCGCCCTGACCCCTGGATTCGGTACACCCTGCAGCACCCTGACCCCTGGATACGGTACACAGTGCAGCACCCTGACCCCTGGATACAGTACACGGAGCAGAGCTCTAACCACTGGATACGGTACACAGTGCAGCACCCTGACCCCTGAATACGGTACACGGAGCAGCACCCTGACCCCTGGATACGGTACACGCTGCAGAGCCCTAACCCCTGGATACGGTACACAGTGCAGCACCCTGACCCCTGAATACGGTACACGGAGCAGCACCCTGATCCCTGGATACGGTACACAGTGCAGCGCCCTGACCCCTGGATACGGTACACCCTGCAGCACCCTGACCCCTGGATACAGTACACGGAGCAGAGCCCTAACCACTGGATACGGTACACAGTGCAGCACCCTGACCCCTGAATACGGTACACGGTGCAGCACCCTGACCCCTGGATACGGTACACGCTGCAGAGCCCTAACCCCTGGATACGGTAAGTAGTAGGGATGACACGCTAAACGGGAATTTGTATTTTTTTGGAAATTCCCGTTTAGCGTGTCAGTGTTTTCAGGTGAATTTGGGCAGTCACAGATTTGGAATTAAGGAATTCTTATGAGGAAAATAATTTCTGAGATTCTAGAGGTTTGTTAAGAGTTCTTATGGGATAAATTAAGTAGGAAAATCTTACAAAAAAATTCAGAAAAAAGGGTCAATAAATCACAGCACTTCCAGGTAAACTCTACGGATATATTTTGCCTGTTTTCAAAAACCGCGCCGGGGAAAGGGGCCAATATGGCACACCGTATTCGCCGAACATATGGAAAAAGGGGCCGATATGCCACACCGGTTTCACCAAACTTTGAAAAGGGGCCAAATTGGAATTAAGGAATTCTTATGAGGAAAATAATTTCATAGAAGTTTGTTAAGAGTTCATATGAGAGAAATTCAAATTTTCAGAATTCAGTTTTAAGAAAATATTTCAGAGTTTCAAATAATCATAGAAGTTTATTTATATGTTTATGACCAAATTTTGTAAAAAGACCATTTTCAGAGAATATAGTCTTAGATATTTTGTTAAGGAAAACAGACATCTTAGTCGTGACTTTGAGTTTTATAACCATTTACGGTTGTTTCACCTGTAAAGGCCTCAAAAAATAGCAGAGACTGTTTAAAGCTCAAATTTCATCGGAGTGCAGCTTATGCCTGAAAATAATCAGTCAAGTTTTACCCTGAAAATTAACAGAGTCCTGTTGTTAACCTAATTTCTTCAGAGTCCACTTTGTGAGCAAAATTCGCCAGAGTCCAGTTTATGGCCAAAAATATTCAGAGTCCAGTTCATGATCGAAATTAATCAGAGTCCAATTGAAGACCAAAATTTGTTAGAGACCACATTTTCGCTACTAATAGCCCAATTTTAGCATAATTTTAAACAGTCATATTTCAGACGTAGTAAATAAGATCCGAACAAATACCAAGTTCTAGCTCATGTCCTCAGCCTTTGTTCCCTCTGGTATCTTCGGTAATACCTAATCAATTTCCCTGAAATTTCAACCCCTGTATTTCAGACACAGTAAATAAGATCATGTCAGTTACTGAGCTCCAGCTCTTGTCTTAGTTTATCCCCTTAACTTCGTTACTAACAGTCTAATTTCCCTAAAATTTATACCCACTTTATTTCACACAACGTACAATACGACAATTTAGTTACCAAGCTCCAGCTCTCGTCCCTCACCTTACTTCCCTCTCTTATCTTCGTTATTAAACCATCAATTTTCCTGAAATTTAAACCCATCGTACTTCTAACTAAGTAAATAAAGAAAAATAGTGTTACCGAACTCTAGTTCTTGTCCTCTGTCCAAGTTCACTCATGTAAATTCAATACTATCAGTCCAAATCCCCCAGAGATTTAAACACCCATTTACATTTTCAGACCCCCCTGCAAATAAATCAAACTGAAATTACCGAGTTCCAACTCATGTTCCTCACTTAGTTCAATGTTCATCAAATTATTTCAGATCAAGCCCCTCCCCAGTCTATCAAAGTAAGCATCATTATCTTTAATACCCTTTGTGTACTCAGCTATGTAATATTTACACAGTCATATAACACCTTACCTTCAATACCTTTGTTTACCCAAGTAAGCAATAATCACACGGTCAAAAATCTCACCTTACCCTTTCCCTCCCTTACCTACTCATACCCAACATATCCAAACGTTCAATAATCGTACTGTATTTGCATATTTTCTCTATATTCAGCTGTGTTCTTCACATTCTTTTCCATGTTTTGTGTTCACTCCATGTTCTACAAATGTTCATAGCGTGCTCAGTAAATATTTTTTTCACCTGTTTTCCCAATTTTTTCTCTGTTTTCTACCATTTTCCCCGTATGTTCATTATGTTCTTTGTCATGTTTTCATGTACACCATATGTTCTCTGTACAACTTTTATACTCAATATTCATGTTCTCAATGTACTTAGCTTGTTCTTCACATGTTCAGTGTTCATTCTATGTATTCCCTATGTTCCTTATCATATTCTCTGTAAGTTCATATTCCCTACATGTTCACTGTGTTCATCAACTTTTCTTACATGTTTCCTGTGTTCCCTGTATGTTCACTGTGTTCATTCCCTTACTTAGTCTCAATTTTATATGTTCTTTGTTTCTTTAAACCAATTGTTTCTTCCATTCACTAACTTGTTCTTTGTCAAAATATTATCATCAGCAATACAGTTCCCCCAACAAATTTAGTCAGTCAAATTTAGTGTTTCTCCTACTCCTTCTATCCCCCCTTTTCTCTTTATCTCCCTCCTTCTATTCCCCTTTTCTCTCTATCTTCCTCCTTCTATCCCCCCTTTTCTCTCTATCGTCCTCCTTCTCTTTTCCTTCGCTCACTCTCTCTCATTCTCTTATTTTTCTTTTTCTCAAATTCAAGTCTTAGTTCTTCCATGCTCTCACTCTCTCTCATTCTCTTATGTTTCTTTTTCTTAAATTCAAGTCTTAGTTCTCCCATGCTCTCACTCTCTCTCATTCTCTCTCTCTTCTTTGCTCCCATGCTGTTCCTCCCCCTCTCTCTTACTCCTTGCTCCTCTTTTCATGCTCTCACTCCCTTGCTCTCTTGTTTTTCTCAATTTCAAGTCTTAGTAGATCTGTCTCTTTACTACTGTACTTATGTTATTACTAAGATAAAGAATGAACTTATATGTGAAAACAAAGTAAAAGAAAGAAGGAAGGTTAAGTGGGATAGTGGGTTTGGGTAAAATATACAAAAAGGAGAAACAAAACTACATCTGAAAGGTTAGGAAAAGGATAATATATTCAACAAATACGTCAAAACACAATAAACTACATCTGAAAGATTAGGTTAAAGGGTTGGGTAATAAAAACATATGATAAAACCTAATGAATACACTAAGATTACTAGAGGTTAGGTTAATGGGGTAAAACTAGGAACAAATGATAAAAACCTAATAAATACACCAAGATTAAAAAGGTAAGGTTAAGGGGGGAAAGAATAAGACAATTACTACAAACATAATAAATACACTAAGATCACAAGAGGCTAGGTTAAAGGGTGGAAAAATAAGAACAATTATAACAAACATAATAAATACAACTTATGAGCAACTTGATGAACTTTAACAAATAACCCTTGAAATTCAAAAATGACCATTTGAGAAATTACCCCTTGAAACGAGTAAATTCCCATATATAACAAAAATCCTTTGAAATGCTTAAACCCCCAATCTTTAACAAATAGCACTTGAAATGCATAAATGACCATTTGAGAAAAATACCCATTGAAACGAACAAATGAATATGAAACAAGCAGGAATATTTATGTAAGTTAGGCTTCGTTAGTTTGGGTAAGTTAGAATAGGTAAGTTAGGTTATGTCAGTTTGGGTAAGTTAGGATAGGTAAGTTAGGTTATGTAAGTTAGGTTAGGTTCAGTTATTCAAGTTAAGTTAGGTTAGGTTAAGTTAGGTTGGGTAAGTTAGGTAAGAAAAAGTAAGTTAGGTTAGGGAATGCATGTTAAGTTAGGATAGGTAAGTTAGGTTAGGTTAAGTTAGGTAATTTATGTTAAGTTAGGTTAGGTAAGTTAGGATAGGTAAGTTAGGTTAGGTAAGTTAGGTTAGGTTATGCAAGTTCAGTAAGGTTAGGTTAGGTTAGTTCAGTAAGGTTAGGTTAGGTTAGTTAAGTTAGGTAAGGATAGGTACGTTAGGTTAGTTAAGTTAGGTAAGGATAGGTAAGTTAGGTTATGTAAGTTAGGTTAGGTTCAGTTATGCAAGTTAAGTTAGGTTAGGTTAAGTTAGATTAGGTAAGTTAGGATAGGTTAGGTTAAGTTAGGTAAGGATAGGTTAATTAAGTTAGGATATGTAAGTTAGGTTAGGTTAAGTTAGGTAAGGATAGGTTAGTTAAGTTAGGATAGATAAGTTAGGTTAGGTAAGTTAGGTTAGGTTAAGTTAGGTAATTTACGTTAAGTTAGGATAGGTAAGTTAGATAATGTAAGTTAGGTTAGGTTAGGTAAGTTAGGATAGGTTAAGATAGGTTAGGTATGTTAGGTAAGGTAAAGTAAGTTAGGATAGGTTAGGTAAGTTAGGTTAAGTTAGGTTAGGTTTAGGAACGTTATGTTAGGTAAGTAACATTGGGTGGGGAGGATAGGTTATGTACGTTTATGCAGTGTAGTTCAGAGAACAGTTTAAGGTAAAGTTACTAAGAAAATATATTTTAACAGAAGTGAAGGTTTGATATGAAAAGCTGAACTAGTTATATTTTTGGAGAGAAATTTTATGACTTAAGATGTCTTAGAGAATGACATTGATGTCTTTGAGAATAACTTGATGGAAGAAAGAGAGTTTCTTTGATGAACGAATGTGTCTTAGAGAACAACACTGATGAACAAAGGTGAGTTAGAAATTACCTTTGATGGCTCTGAGATTAACTTTTGATAGCTCCGAGAAAAACTTTTTGATGTCTTGGAGAAGAACATTGATGTCTTTGAGAACAATATTGAGGCCTTAGAGAACAACATTGATGAACGAAGATGCCTTAGAAAGCTTCTCTGATGAACGAAAGATTACTTTGAGAATAACTTTTGATGACTGAGATTAACTTTTTGTTAGCTCTGAGAATAACTTTTGGTGACTTAGAGAACTACTTTGATGACTCTGGGAATACCTTTGATGTCTTAGAGAACAACTTTTGATGAACGAAGGTGAGTTAGAGATCACCTTTGATGACTCTGAGAATAACTTTGATGAACGAAGAAAAACAGAAAAACTTTGATAGCTCCGGGGAATAACTTTTATGACATAGGGAATAACTTTATGTCTTAGAGAACAAGTTTGATGACTTAGAGAATAACCTTGATGACTCTGAGAATAACTTTTGATGTCTTAGAGAATAACTTTGATGAACGAAGATGTTTTGGAAAGTTTCTCTGATGAATGAAGGTGACTTTAACGTCTTAGATAATAATTTTAGATGTCTCTGAGAATAACTTTGATGAACGAAGATGTCTTAGAAAGCTTCTCTGATGAATGAAAGGTTAAATAACTTTTGATTGCTCTGAGAATAACTTTTGTGGACATGAATAGTATTTGACGTTTTGAGTGTGTTTTTGATTGTGTCTTTGATGTCTCGAAGAGTAACTTTGATATCTCGAAGAGTAACTTTGATGTCTCGAAGAGTAACTTTGATGTCTCGAAGAGTAACTTTGATGTCTCGAAGAGTGTCTTTGATGTCTTGAAGAGTGTCTTTGATTATTTTTCTTACTCATTGAAGTATACTGTTAGTTACAAAAGTGTAGAACGATGTTACATTTGACTAATTTTCTACTCTAAGAAGTATTGAGCGAAGCTGCACTTGACAAAATGATGAACGCGGCTATCTTCAGTTGATTGACTGACAATTTTAGTTAGGAAACGACAAGAAAATTTGATGATCATTGTTATTTTTTGTGCTCCCCAAAGTATAATGTCAGTTAAGAACAGCGATGAAAGATATCTTTGGCTATTTTTTCTTACTTGATGAAACATAACGGCTGTTAAGAAATGATGAACAAGACTATTTTCAGTTACTTGACGATGGATAAGGTTAGTTATAAACAGTGTTGGAAAGTTTCCTTTGACAATTTTTTAGCTAAGAGAAAGGCCATTTTAGTTAAGAACGGTGTTGAACGAGGCTAATTCTGACTATTTTTAGTTGATTGGATAATAAGTTTAGTTGAGAAATGACGAGAAGTGACTATGTTTTTAGTTGATTGTCGAAAGATCTTTTTAGTTAAGGAACGATAAATAACATGTAAGGGAATGAACCCAGTGAACATATGGGGAACATGGCAAAGAACACAGAAAACATGTAAGAAAAGTTGATGAATACAGTGAACATGATGGGAATATGAAGTTGCAGAGAACATGAAAACATGATAAGGAGAATAGGAAATATAAAGAATGAACACTGAACATGTGAAGAACAAGCTAAGAACATTGAGAACGTGAATATTGAGTATAAAAGTTGTACAGAGAACATATGGTGTACATGAAAACATGACAAAGAACATAGTGAACATAGGGGGAAAATGGTAGAAAACAGAGAAAAATTGAGAAAACAGGTGAAAAAAATATGAACTGAGCATGCTGTGAACATTTGTAGAACATGGAGTGAACACAGAAAACATGGAAAAGAATGTGAAGAACACAGCTGAATATAGAGAAAATATGCAAATACAGTACGATTATTGAAGGTTTGGATATGTTGGGTATGAGTAGGTAAGGGAGGGAAAGGGTAAGGTGAGATTTTTGACCGTGTGATTATTGCTTACTTGGGTAAACAAAGGTATTGAAGGTAAGGTGTTATATGACTGTGTAAATATTACATAGCTGAGTACACAAAGGGTATTAAAGATAATGATGTTTACTTTGATAGACTGGGGAGGGGCTTGATCTGAAATAATTTGATGAACATTGAACTAAGTGAAGAACATTAGTTGGAACTCGGTAATTTCAGTTTGATTTATTTGCAGGGGGTCTGAAAATATAGTTGGGTGTTTAAATCTCTGGGGGATTTGGACTGATAGTATTGAATTTACATGAGTGAACTTGGACAGAGGACATGAGCTAGAACTTGGTATTTGTTCGGATCTTATTTTACTATGTAGAAATATAGTGATCATAAATGTCAGGGAAATTGATCTGCTAATAAAGAACTTGAACAAATGAACTACGGTGGAGGAAAAGAGCTGGAGCTCAGTAACTGACTTGATCTTATTTACTACGTCTGAAATATGACTGTTTAAAATTAGACTAAAATTGGGCTATTAGTAGCAAAAATGCGGTCTCTGTCAAATTTGGGCCTTCAATTGGACTCTGATGAAAATTGGTAATGAACTGGACTCAGTTAAAATCTGGTCGTCTATGGACTCTGCCTAATTTCCGTCATTACTGGACTCTGAATATTTTTGGGCACAAAGTGAACTCTGACGAATTTTCGGTATAAACTGGATTCTAATGAAAATTGGTCTGAAAATGGGCTCTGACGAATTTTGCTCACAACGTGGACTCTAAATAATTTAGATCAACAGGACTCTGTTAATTTCCAGGGTAAAACTTGACTCTGATTATTTTCAGGCATAAACTGGACTCTGAAGAATTTTGAGCTTTAAACTGTCTCTGACTAATTTTCAGTCTTAAATGCATATAAAACTAAATGTCATGGCTAAGATGTCTGTTTTCCTTAACAAAACGTCTAAGACAATATTCTCCTAAAATGGTCTTTTTTACAAAATTCGGTAATAAACAAATAAATAAACTTCTATGATTACTTGAAACTGAAATATTTTCTTAAAACTGAACTCTGAAAAATTTGAATTTCTCTCATACAAACTCTCAACAAACTTCGATGAAATTATTTTCCTCATAAGAACTCTTAACAACTTTTATGAAATTATTTTCCTCATAAGAACTCTTAACAAACTTATATGAACATATTCTCAGAAAATGGTCTTTGAAAAATACGCGGTTTTGAAAATAGGCACGAATTGTCCATAGAGTTTACCGGGAAACTGTGTGACTTAAACACGATATTTCTGAATTTTTTTCTAAAAGATTTTCCTACTTATTTTCCTCATAAGAACTCTTAACAAACTTCTATAATCTCAGAAATTATTTTCCTCATAAGAATTCCTTACTTCCAAATCTGTGACTGCCCAAATTGACCTGAAACCCCTGGCAGTCTACACACGATATTTGAATTTCTCCCAAAAGAACTCACACAATCTTCTATGACATTATTTTCATCATAAGAACTCCTAACAAATTTCTATAATCTCAGAAATTATTTTTCTCATACGAATTCCTTAATTCCAAATCTGTGACTGCCCAAATTTACCTGAAACCCGTGGCGGTCTACACACGATATTTGCCGAAAACAAAATATCATGTGTGGACCGCCATCCCTACTTCTACAGTACACAGAGCAGCACCCTGACCCCTGGATACGGTACACGCTGCAGTGCCTTAACCCCTGGATACGGTACACGCTGCAGAGCCCTGACCCCTGGAGACCTAATATCTGACCATATCTACAAACTCGCCTTTCTGGAACGGCTGATATGATGTAAAAATGTTCATGTGTAATGGGTCCATTATCTCTGTATTCCTGCTCCATTAGCCAGATTAATCTTGCAAATATTCTGAATATTGTAGATATGACGCGCAGAGCCATAGTGTGTTAGAATATGCTTAATATTATTGCTTTGTGAGTGTACAGTGTATGTAGAGTGGGAGACCTGTTGGAGATTATACACACATATGTGCATGGACTTGTGGTCATGCTTGTGTATATACTTATGTGCTCGTGTGCTGGTACCCATGGTCGTGTTTTGCTTGCCTCTGGATGCATATACTTCCATGTATATCTGAATAAGTTGGGAAAAATACGGGTCTTCCTGCACCAGCGCTACTTAAGGTATGACACACGCAACACATTACCGAAGAACATCAAGGTTTACAGCCTCTTTTGTGTCGTAGAAACATTTTGGTATTTTTACATTCTTGCGTTTCAAGGAAAGACTGAGTGCTCGGGGGCTGTACCTGAGCGATGACAATCCTTCAAAGACTGAGGTGAACGTTGGAACACACTGAGGCATTCTTGATACAGCATTTTAGGATTGTATGGAAAGAGAAGACGGCGAGTAATGGCATGTATGAGGTTAAAGAGTATGGAAGAAAAGAGTATCATTACCTCAACCCGTCCTCTTAAAAATAACGTCACTTTTGGCTCGTATACGCGCTATGGCCAAATTTGGACGTAATTTGAAATGAAATCGACTCACAAAAGTGACGTTCTGTTCCGTTTTCTGTTCGAGTCGTCCGGCGTACGCGCAGAGGTTATAAGAGGACACTTTAAATTAACGTTTTTCATAACGTTTTGAAACTTTATGAGAATTTCCTGCCCACCTAACCTATCAGAGGACCCTTAACTTACTGTTGTTGAAAAAAAAAAATCCCAAATATATTTTCATTTTTTTCATTTTCAAATTACGTCCAAATTCGGCCATACGGGCAAACGGCCAAAAGTGACGTTCTTTTTAAGAGGACAGGTTGCATTAGGACCCGACATTCTGTTGATATCTGTGGGGAGTTGCGAGTTGCTCCAGCCTGGTTATCTGGGTGGTTGTCTCAGTGATCCAGCTCGCGGTGAACAAGCTGGAAGACATTGCCGTGGACCAGGTGGCAGACACAGCCGTGGACCAGGTGGAAGACACAGCCGTGGACCAGGCGGCAGACACTGCCGTGGACCAGGTGGCAGACACTTGGTGGACCAGGTGGCAGACACTGCCTTGGACCAGGAGGCAGACACTGCCGTGGACCAGCTGGCAGACACTGCCGTGGACCAGGCGGCAGACACTGCCGTGGACCAGCTGGCAGACACTGCCGTGGACCAGGTGGCAGACACTGCCTTGGACCAGGAGGCAGACACTGCCGTGGACCAGCTGGCAGACACTGCCGTGGACCAGGTGGCAGACACTGCCTTGGACCAGGAGGCAGACACTGCCGTGGACCAGGTGGCAGACACTGCCGTGGACCAGCTGGCAGACACTGCCGTGGACCAGGTGGCAGACACTGCCTTGGACCAGGAGGCAGACACTGCCGTGGACCAGGAGGCAGACACTGTCGTGGACCAGGTGGCAGACACTGCCGTGGACCAGGTGGCAGACACTGCCGTGGACCAGGAGGCAGACACTGCCGTGGACCAGGAGGCAGACACTGCCGTGGACCAGGAGGCAGACACTGCCGTGGACCAGCAGGCAGACACTGCCGTGGACCAGCTGGCAGACACAGCCGTCTGTGTAGTCAACCATTATGCTGCTTGTGTTGTCAAAGTCTCTTTAGTTAACAACTACGCTGCCTGTGTTGCTGCCAGTGTTGCGACAGTCACTGTAGTCTATCATTATGCTGTCAGTGTTGCCACAGTCACTGTAGTTAACCACAATGCTGCCAGTGTTGCTGACAGTGTTGCTGCCAGTGTTGCCACTGTCTCTCTAGTCAACCACTATGATGCCAGTTTTGCCACAGTCACTGGAGTCAACCACTATGCTGCCAGTGTTGCAACAGTCACTGTAGTCAACCACTATGCTGCTAGTGTTGACAAAGTCACTGTAGTCAACCACAATTCAGCCAATGTTGCTACAGTCACTGTAGTCAACCACAATGCTACCAGTGTCGCCAGAGTCTCTGTAGTCTACCACTATGCTGCCAGTGTTGCCACAGTCACTGTAGTCAACCACTATGCTGCTAGTGTTGACATATTCACTGTAGTCAACCACTATACCACTATGCTGCCAATGTTTCCACAGTCACTGTAGTCAACCACTTTGCTGCCAGTGTGGCCCCAGTCTATGTAGTCTACCACAATGCTGCCAGGGTTGCCACAGTCTCTGTAGTCAACCACTATGCTGACAGTGTTGCCCCAGTCTCTGTAGTCAAAAACTATAATGCCAGTGTTGACACAGTCACTGTAGTACACCATTACGCTGCCAGTTTTGCCACAGTCACTGTAGTCTACTACTATGCTGCCAGTGTTGCCACTGTCTCTGTTATCAACCATTATGCTGCTTGTTTTGTACAAGTCTCTTCAGTTAACAACTATGCTGCCTGTGTTGCTGCCAGAGTTGCAACTGTCACTGTAGTCAACCACTATGATGCCAGTTTTGCCACAGTCACTGGAGTCAACCACTATGCTGCTAGTGTTGCCACAGTCACTGTAGTCAACCACTATGCTGCTAGTGTTGACAAAGTCACTGTAGTCAACCACAATTCAGCCAATGTTGCTTCAGTCACTGTAGTCAACCACAATGCTACCAGTGTCGATACAGTCTCTGTAGTCTACCACTATGCTGCCAGTGTTGCCACAGTCACTGTAGTCAACCACTATGCTGCCAGTGTTGCCACAGTCACTCTAGTTAACCATTATACTGTCACTGTTGCCACAGACTCTGTAGTCAACCTTTATGCTGCCATTGTTGCCACAGTCTCTGTAGTTAACCATTATGCCGCCAGTGTTGCTACAATCACTGTAGTCATCCACTATGCTACCAGTTTTCCCACAGTCTCTGTAATCTACCACTATGCTGCCAGTGTTGCCACAGTCACTGTAGTCAACCACTAAGCTGCTAGTGTTGACACAGTCACTGTAGTCAACCACTATGCTGCCAGTGTTGCCACAGTCTCTGTAGTCAACCACTATGCTGCCAGTGTTGCCACAGTCTCTGTAGTCAACAACTATGCTGCCAGTGTTGCCACAGTCACTGTAGTCAACCACTTTGCTGCTAGTGTTGACAAAGTCAGTGTAGTCAACCACAATTCAGCCAGTGTTGCTTCAGTCACTGTAGTCAACCACAATGCTACCAGTGTCGCCACAGTCACTGTAATTAACTATTATACTGGCAGTGTTGCCACAGTCTCTGTAGTCAACCTTTATGCTGCCATTGTTGCCACAATCTCTGTAGTTAACCATTATGCCGCCAGTGTTGCTACAGTCACTGTAGTCATCCACTATGCTACCAGTGTTGCCACAGTCACTGTAGTCAACCACTATGTTGCCAGTGTTGCCACAGTCTCTGTAGTCAACCACTATCCTGCCAGTGTTGCCACAGTCTCTGTAGTCAACAACTATGCTGCCAGTGTTGCCACAGTCTCTCTAGTCAACCATTATGCTGATTGTGTTGCCACAGTCTCTGTAGTCACCCACTATGCTGCCAGTGTTGCCACAGTCACTGTAGTCAACCACTATTCTGCCAGTGTTGCCATGGTCACTGTAGTCAACCACTATGCTACCAGTGTTGCCATAGTCATTGTAGTTAACCATAATACTGCCAGTGTTGCTAAAGTCTCTGTAAATCAACCGTTATTCTGCTAGTGTTGCCACAGTCTCTGTAGTCGACCATTATGCTGCCATTGTTGCCACAGTCACTGTAGGTAACGATTATGCCGCCAGTGTTGCCACAGTCTCTGTAGTCAACCTTTATGCTGCCAGTGTTCCCACAGTCACTGTAGGCAACTATTATGCTGCTTGTGTTGCTGCCAGTTTTGCTACAGTCACTGTAGTCAACCACTATGCTGCCAGTGTTGCCACAGTCACTGTAGTCAACCACTATGCTGCTTGTGTTGACAATGTCACTGTAGTCAACCACTATGCAGCCCCTGTTGCTACAGTCACTGTAGTCAACTACTATGCTACCAGTGTTGCCACGGTCTCTGTAGTCTACCACTAAGCTGCCAGTGTTGCTGCCAGTGTTGCCACAGTCACTGTAGTCAACCACTATGCTGCTAGTATTCACACAGTCACTGTAGTCAACCACTATGCTGCCAGTGTTGCCACGGTCACTGAAGTCAACCACTATGCTTTCAGTGTTGCCATAGTCTCTGTAGTTAACCATAATACTGCCAGTGTTGCCAAATTCTCTGTAACTCAACCATTATTCTGCTAGTGTTGCCACAGTCTCTGTAGTTGACCATTATGGTGCCAGTGTTGCCACAGTCACTGTAGACAACCATTATGTTGCCAGTGTTGCCTCAGTCTCTGTAGTCTACCACAATGCTGCCAGTGTTGCTGTTAGTGTTGCCACAGTCTCTGTAGACAACAAGTATGATGCCGGTGTTGACACAGTCACTGTAGTCAACCATTATGCTGCCAGTGTTGCCACAGTCACTGTAGTCTACTACTATGCTGCTAGTGTTGCCACAGTCTGTGTAGTCAACCATTATGCTGCTTGTGTTGCCACAGTCTCTGTAGTCAACCACTATGCTGCCAATGTTGCCACAGTCACTGTAGTCAACCACAGTGCTGCCAGTGTTACCACAGTCACTGTAATCAATCACTATGCTTCCAGTGTTGCCATAGTCTCTGTAGTCAACCACAATGCTGCCAGTGTTGCTGCCAGTATTTCCAAAGACTTTGTAGCCTACCATTTTGCTGCCAGTGTTGCCATAGTCTCTGTAGTCAACCACTATGCTGCCAGTGTTGCTGAAAGTGTTGCTACAGTCTCTGTAGTCAACCACTATGATGCCAGTGTTGCCACAGTTACTGTAGTCAACCACTATGCTGCCAGTGTTGCCAAAGTCACTGTAGTCAACAACTATGCTGCTAGTGTTCCCACAGTCACTGTAGTCAACCATTATGCTGCCAGTGTTGCCACACAATCACTGTTGTCTACCACTATTCTACCAGTGTTGCCACAGTCTCTGTAGTCTACCACTATGCTGCCAGTGTTGCTACCAGTGTTGCCACAGTCACTGTAGTCAACCACTATGCTGCTAGTGTTGACATATTCACTGTAGTCAACCACTATGCTGCCAATGTTTCCACAGTCACTGTAGTCAACCACTATGCTGCCAGTGTGGCCTCAGTCTATGTAGTCTCCCACAATGCTGCCAGTGTTGTTGCCAGTGTTTTCACAGTCTCTGTAGTCAACCACACTGCCGCCAGTGTTGCCCCAGTCTCTGTAGTCAACAACTATAATGCCAATGTTGACACAGTCACTGTAGTTAACCATTATGCTACCAGTGTTGCCACAGTGTCTGTAGTGAACCATTATGCTGCCAGTGTTGCGACAGTCTCTGTAGTCGACCATTATGCTGCCATTGTTGCCAGTCACTGTAGTTGACCATTATGGTGCCAGTGTTGCCACAATCACTGTAGCCAACCACTATGCTACCAGTGTTGCCACAGTCCCATTAGTCTAACACTATGCTGCCAGTGTTTCTGCCAGTGTTGCCACAGTCTCTGTAGTCAACACTATGCTGCTAGTGTTGACACAGTCAGTGTAGTCAACCGCTATGCTGTCAGTTTTTCCACAGTCACTGTAGACAACCATTATGTTGCCAGTGTTGCCTCAGTCTCTGTAGTCTACCACAATGCTGCCAGTGTTGCTGTTAGTGTTGCCACAGTCTCTGTAGTCAACAACTATGATGCCAGTGTTGACAGAGTCACTGTAGTCAACCATTATGCTGCCAGTGTTGCCACAGTCACTGTAGTCTTCTACTATGCTGCTAGTGTTGCCACAGTCTGTGTAGTCAACCATTATGCTGCTTGTGTTGCCACAGTCTCTGTAGTCAACCACTATGCTGCCAATGTTGCCACAGTCACTGTAGTCAACCACCGTGCTGCCAGTGTTGCCACAGTCCCTGTAGTCAATCACTATGCTGCCAGTGTTGCCACAGTCACTGTAGTTAACCATTATGCTTCCATTGTTGCCACAGCCACTTTAGTTAACCATTATGCCGCCAGTTTTGCCACAGTCTCTGTAGTCAACCATTATGCTGCCAGTGTTGCTGCCATTGTTGCCACAGTTACTGAAGTCAAGCACTATGCTGCCTGTGTTGCGGCCAGTGTTGCAACAGTCTCTATACTCAACCACTATGCTGCCTGTGTTGTCACTGTCACTGTAGTCAACCACAATGCTGCCAGTGTTGCCAGAGTCACTGTAGTCTACCAAAATGCTGCCAGTGATCCCAAAGAAATTGTAGTCTACCACAATGCTGCTAGTGTTGCGACAGTCACTGTAGTCTACCACTATGCTGCCAGTGTTGCCACAGTCACAGTAGTCTACCACAATGCTCGCAGTGTAGCCACAGTCACTGTAGTCAACCATTATGCTGCTAGTGTTGCCACAGTCTCTGTAGTCAACCACTATGTGGCCAGTGTTGCCACCGTCAATGTAGTCTACCACAATGCTGCCAGTGTTGCCACAGTCACTGTAGTCTATCATGATGCTGCCAGTGTTGCCACCGTCAATGTAGTCTACCACAATGCTGCCAGTGTTGCCACAGTCACTGTAGTCACCCATTATGCTGCCAGAGTTGCCACAGTCACTGTAATCTACAACTAAGCTGCCAGTGTTGCCAAAGTCTCTGTAGTCAACCATCATGCTGCTGTGTTGCCACAGTCTCTGTAGTCTACCACTATGCTGCCAGTGTACTACCAGTGTTGCCACAGTCACTGAAGTCAACCACTATGCTGCTAGTGTTGACATATTCACTGTAGTCAACCACTATGCTGCCAATGTTTCCACAGTCACTGTAGTCAACCACTATGCTGCCAGTGTGGCCTCAGTCTATGTAGTCTCCCACAATGCTGCCAGTGTTGTTGCCAGTGTTGCCACAGTCTCTGTAGTCAACCACTATGCTGCCAGTGTTGCCCCAGTCTCTGTAGTCAACAACTATAATGCCAGTGTTGACACAGTCACTGTAGTCAACCATTATGCTGCCAGTTTTGCCACAGTCACTGTAGTCTACTACTATGCTGCCAGTGTTGCCACAGTCTCTGTAGTCAACCATTATGCTGCTTGTGTTGCCAAAGTCTCTTTAGTTAACAACTACGCTGCCTGTGTTGCTGCCAGTGTTTCCACTGTCACTGTAGTCAACCACTATGATGCCAGTTTTGCCACAGTCACTGTAGTCAACCACTATGCTGCCAGTGTTGCTGACAGTGTTGCTGCCAGTGATGCCACTGTCTCTCTAGTCAACCACTATGATGCCAGTTTTGCCACAGTCAATGCAGTCAACCACTATGCTGCCAGTGTTGAAACAGTCACTGTAGTCAACCACTATGCTGCTAGTGTTGACAAAGTCACTGTAGTCAACCACAATTCAGCCAATGTTGCTACAGTCACAGTAGTCAACCACAATGCTACCAGTGTCGCCACAGTCTCTGTAGTCTACCACTATGCTGCCAGTGTTGCTGCCAGTGTTGCCACAGTCACTGTAATAAACCACTATGCTGCCATTGTTGCCACAATCACTGTAGTTAACCATTATACTGTCAGTGTTACCACAGTCTCTGTAGTCAACCATTATGCTGCTTGTGTTGCCACAGTCTCTGTAGTCAACCACAATGCTGCCAGTGTTTCTGCCAGTGTTGCCACTGTCACTGTAGTCAACCACTGTGCTGCCAGTGTTGCCATTGTCTCTGTAGTCAACCACTATGCTGCTAGTGTTGCTGCCAGTGTTGCTACAGTCTCTGTAGTCAACCACTATGATGCCAGTGTTGCCACAGTTACTGTAGTCAACCACTATGAAGCAAGTGTTGCCACAGTCACTGTAGTCAACAACTATGCTGCTAGTGTTGACACAATCATTGTAGTCAACCATTATGCTGCCAATGTTGCCACAATCACTGTTGTCAACCACTATGCTACCAGTGTTGCTACAGTCTCTGTAGTCAACAACTATAATGCCAGTGTTGACACAGTCTCTGTAGTCAACCATTATGCTGCCAGTTTTGCCACAGTCACTGTAGTCTACTACTATGCTGCCAGTGTTGCCACTGTCTCTGTAGTCAACCAATATGCTGCTTGTGTTGTACAAGTCTCTTTAGTTAACAACTATGCTGCCTGTGTTGCTGCCAGTGTTGCCACTGTTACTGTAGTCAAGCACTATG
The DNA here is from genome assembly GCF_040958095.1 of Procambarus clarkii. Lineage (NCBI taxonomy): Eukaryota > Metazoa > Arthropoda > Malacostraca > Decapoda > Cambaridae > Procambarus > Procambarus clarkii. The sequence goes on from NC_091158.1 coordinate 38,502,072, forward strand.
ATGCCCGTTTTGCCACAGTCACAGGAGTCAACCACCATGCTGCCAGTGTTGCCACAGTCACTGTAGTCAACCACTATGCTGCTAGTGTTGACAAAGTCACTGTAGTCAACCACAATTCAGCCAATGTTGCTACAGTCACTGTAGTAAACCACAATGCTACCAGTGTCGATACAGTCTCTGTAGTCTACCACTATGCTGCCAGTGTTGCTGCCAATGATGCCACAGTCACTGTAGTCAACCACTATGCTGCCAGTGTTGCCACAGTCACTGTAGTTAACCATTATACTGTCACTGTTGCCACAGACTCTGTAGTCAACCTTTATGCTGCCATTGTTGCCACAGTCTCTGTAGTTAACCATTATGCCGCCAGTGTTGCTACAATCACTGTAGTCATCCACTATGCTACCAGTTTTGGCACAGTCTCTGTAATCTACCACTATGCTGCCACTGTTGCTGCCAGTGTTGCCACAGTCACTGTAGTCAACCACTAAGCTGCTAGTGTTGACACAGTCACTGTAGTCAACCACTATGCTGCCAGTGTTGCGACAGTCTCTCTAGTCAACCACTATGCTGCCAGTGTTGCCACAGTCTCTGTAGTCAACAACTATGCTGCCAGTGTTGCCATGGTCACTGTAGTCAACCATTTTTCTGCCAGTGTTGCCATGGTCAGTGGAGTCAACCACTATGCTACCAGTGTTGCCATAGTCATTGTAGTTAACCATAATACTGCCAGTGTTGCTAAAGTCTCTGTAAATCAACCGTTATTCTGCTAGTGTTGCCACAGTCTCTGTAGTCGACCATTATGCTGTCATTGTTGCCACAGTCACTGTAGTCAACCACTATGCTGCTAGTGTTGACAAAGTCACTGTAGTCAACCACAATTCAGCCAATGTTGCTACAGTCACTGTAGTCAACCACAATGCTACCAGTGTCGCCACAGTCTCTGTAGTCTACCACTATGCTGCCAGTGTTGCTGCCAGTGTTGCCACAGTCACTGTAATAAACCACTATGCTGCCATTGTTGCCACAATCACTGTAGTTAACCATTATACTGTCAGTGTTGCCACAGTCTCTGTAGTCAACCATTATGCTGCTTGTGTTGCCACAGTCTCTGTAGTCAACCACAATGCTGCCAGTGTTTCTGCCAGTGTTGCCACTGTCACTGTAGTCAACCACTGTGCTGCCAGTGTTGCCATTGTTTCTGTAGTCAACCACTATGCTGCTAGTGTTGCTGCCAGTGTTGCTACAGTCTCTGTAGTCAACCACTATGATGCCAGTGTTGCCACAGTTACTGTAGTCAACCACTATGAAGCAAGTGTTGCCACAGTCACTGTAGTCAACAACTATGCTGCTAGTGTTGACACAATCATTTTAGTGAACCATTATGCTGCCAGTGTTGCCACAATCACTGTTGTCAACCACTATGCTACCAGTGTTGCTACAGTCTCTGTAGTCAACAACTATAATGCCAGTGTTGACACAGTCACTGTAGTCAACCATTATGCTGCCAGTTTTGCCACAGTCACTGTAGTCTACTACTATGCTGCCAGTGTTGCCACTGTCTCTGTAGTCAACCAATATGCTGCTTGTGTTGCACAAGTCTCTTTAGTTAACAACTATGCTGCCTGTGTTGCTGCCAGTGTTGCCACTGTTACTGTAGTCAACCACTATGATGCCAGTTTTGCCACAGTCACAGGAGTCAACCACTATGCTGCTAGTGTTGACAAAGTCACTGTAGTCAACCACAATTCAGCCAATGTTGCTACAGTCACTGTAGTAAACCACAATGCTACCAGTGTCGATACAGTCTCTGTAGTCTACCACTATGCTGCCAGTGTTGCTGCCAATGATGCCACAGTCACTGTAGTCAACCACTATGCTGCCAGTGTTGCCACAGTCACTGTAGTTAACCATTATACTGTCACTGTTGCCACAGACTCTGTAGTCAACCTTTATGCTGCCATTGTTGCCACAGTCTCTGTAGTTAACCATTATGCCGCCAGTGTTGCTACAATCACTGTAGTCATCCACTATGCTACCAGTTTTGGCACAGTCTCTGTAATCTACCACTATGCTGCCACTGTTGCTGCCAGTGTTGCCACAGTCACTGTAGTCAACCACTAAGCTGCTAGTGTTGACACAGTCACTGTAGTCAACCACTATGCTGCCAGTGTTGCCACAGTCTCTCTAGTCAACCACTATGCTGCCAGTGTTGCCACAGTCTCTGTAGTCAACAACTATGCTGCCAGTGTTGCCATGCTCACTGTAGTCAACCATTTTTCTGCCAGTGTTGCCATGGTCACTGTAGTCAACCACTATGCTACCAGTGTTGCCATAGTCATTGTAGTTAGCCATAATACTGCCAGTGTTGCTAAAGTCTCTGTAAACCAACCGTTATTCTGCTAGTGTTGTCACAGTCTCTGTAGTCGACCATTATGCTGTCATTGTTGCCACAGTCACTGTAGGTAACGATTATGCCGCCAGTGTTGCCACAGTCTCTGTAGTCAACCTTTATGCTGCCAGTGTTCTCACAGTCACTGTAGTCAACCATTAAGCTGCTTGTGTTGCTGCCAGTTTTGCTACAGTCACTGTAGTCAACCAATATGCTGCCAATGTTGCCACAGTCACTGTAGTCAACCACTATGCTGCTTCTGTTGACAATGTCAGAGTAGTCAACAACTATGCAGCCCCTGTTGCTACAGTCACTGTAGTCAACTACTATGCTACCAGTGTTGCCACGGTCTCTGTAGTCTACCACTAAGCTGCCAGTGTTGCTGCCAGTGTTGCCACAGTCACTGTAGTCAACCACTATGCTGCTAGTGTTCACACAGTCACTGTAGTCAACCACTATGCTGCCAGTGTTGCCACGGTCACTGAAGTCAACCACTATGCTACCAGTGTTGCCATAGTCTCTGTAGTTAACCATTATACTGCCAGTGTTGCCAAATTCTCTGTAACTCAACCATTATTCTGCTAGTGTTGTCACAGTCTCTGTAGTCGACCATTATGCTGCCATTGTTGCCACAGTCACTGTAGTTAACGATTATGCCGCCAGTGTTGCCACAGTCTCTGTAGTCAACCATTATGCTGCTAGTGTTCCCACAGTCACTGTAGTTAACCATTATGCTGCTTCTGTTGCTGCCAGTGTTGCCACAGTCACTGTAGTCAACCACTATGCTGCTAGTGTTCACACAGTCACTGTAGTCAACCTCTATGCTGCCAGTGTTGCCACAGTTACTATAGTCAACCACTATGCTGCCAATGTTGCCTCAGTCACTGTAGTTAACCATTATGCCGCCAATGTTGCCACAGTCTCCGTAGTCAACCATTATGCTGCCAGTGTGGCCAAAGTCACTGTAGTCAACAATTTTGCTGCTTGTGTTGCTGCCAGTGTTGCCACAGTCTCTGTGGTCAACCACTATGCTGCCATTGTTGCCACAGTCTCTGTAGTCAACCACTATTCTGCCAGTGTTGCTACAGTCTCTGTAGTCAACAACTATGCTGCCAGTGTTGCCACAGTCACTGTAGACAACCATTATGCTACCAGTATTGCCACAGACACTGTAGTCTACTAATATGCTGCCAGTGATGCCACAGTCTCTATAGTCAACCATTGTGCTACTTGTGTTGCCACAGTCACTGTAGTCAACCACTATGCTGCCAGTGTTGCCACAGTCACTGTAGTCAACCACTATGCTGCCAATGTTGCCACAGTCACTGTAGTAAACCATTATGCCGCCAGTGTCGCAACAGTCTCCGTAGTCAACCATTATGCTGCCAGTGTGGCCAAAGTCCCTGTAGTCAACCATTATGCTGCTTGTGTTGCTGCCAATATTGCCACTGTTACTGTAGTGAACCACTATGCTGCATGTGTTGCTGCCAGTGTTACCACAGTCTTTGTAGTCAACCACTATGCGGCCTGTGTTGCCACTGTCACTGTAGTCAACCACTATGCTGCCAGTGTTGCTGACAGTGTTGCTGCCAGTGTTGCCACTGTCTCTCTAGTCAACCACTATGATGCCAGTTTTGCCACAGTCAATGTAGTCAACCACTATGCTGCCAGTGATGCAACAGTCACTGTAGTCAACCACTATGCTGCTAGTGTTGACAAAGTCACTGTAGTCAACCACAATTCAGCCAATGTTGCTACAGTCACTGTCGTCAACCACAATGCTACCAGTGTCGCCACAGTCTCTGTAGTCTACCACTATGCTGCCAGTGTTGCTGCCAGTGTTGCCACAGTCACTGTAGTCAACCATTATGCTGCCATTGTTGCCACAGTCACTGTAGTTAACCATTATACTGTCAGTGTTGCTGCCAGTGTTGCCACTGTCACTGTAGTCAACCACTGTGCTGCCAGTGTTGCCATTGTCTCTGTAGTCAACCACAATGCTGCTAGTGTTGCTGCCAGTGTTGCTACAGTCTCTGTAGTCAACCACTATGATGCCAGTGTTGCCACAGTTACTGTAGTCAACCACTATGCTGCCAGTGTTGCCACAGTCACTGTAGTCAACAACTATGCTGCTAGTGTTGACACAGTCATTGTAGTCAACCATTATGCTGCCAGTGTTGCCACAATCACTGTTGTCAACCACTATGCTACCAGTGTTGCCACAGTCTCTGTAGTCAACAACTATAATGCCAGTGTTGACACAGTCACTGTAGTCAACCATTATGCTGCCAGTTTTGCCACAGTCACTGTAGTCTACTACTATGCTGCCAGTGTTGCCACTGTCTCTGTAGTCAACCATTATGCTGCTTGTATTGCACAAGTATCTTTAGTTAACAACTATGCTGCCTGTGTTGCTGCCAGTGTTGCCACAGTCACTGTAGTCAACCATTATGCTGCCAGTGTTGCCACGGTCACTGTAGTCAACCACTATGCTACCAGTGTTGCCACAGTCTCTGTAGTCTACCACTATGCTGCCAGTGTTGCCACAGTCATTGTAGTCAACCACAATGCTGCTAGTATTGACACAGTTACTGTAATCAACCACTTAGCTGCCAGTGTTGCCACAGTCACTGTAGTCAATCACTATGCTGCCAGTTTTGCCACAGTCTCTGTATTCTACCACAATGCTGCCAGTGTTGCCACAGTCTCTGTAGTCTACCACAATGTTGCCAGTGTTGCGACAGTCACTATAGTCTACCACTATGCTGCCATTGTTCCCCTTGTCACTGTAGTCTACCACAATGCTGCCAGTGTTGCCCTAGTCACTGTAGTCAACCATTATGCTGCCAGTGTTGCCATAGACACTGTAGTCTACCTCTATGCTTCCAGTGTTGCTACAAAGTGTTGCTCTCACCGACCTAACAAATTCACAAAGACCGGAAAGTTGTAGCATTAAATTTTATGATAGATATCGTGAGGAGACATTCACATATGGGACTAATAGAACAAGAACCCGGCAATGTGATGTTTTAGTGGCCAAAATACGTCTGGGATATAGACGTATCTGGCAGCTTTCTCAAAACCCAAATGTCGAGTACACAATGTGTCAACATTGTGAAAGAGAAAACATGCACTCTCTTGAACATTATATTGTAGAATGTCCCACATTGACTAACTTTCGCCCTCTTTGGCTAAGGTATGCTGAACTGTGTAATTACTATATGAGTACTGTAACACTTGATGATATATTGGACTTGTACCCAAGATTAACCATGTAATGTATCAATTATATAATGTATGTATGTGATGAAACTATATAACCTGAGATTGTAAAAGCACCTTCATCACCTTCAGTGATTAAGTGCTCAATTGCACACTAGTTTCTCTATCAGCTGTCTCACTCTGTCAGAGCAAAATAGACAAATGTATGTGAATGTATGTGTGTACTCAACTAGTTGTACTCACCTAGATGTGCTTTTGGGGGTTGAGCTAATGTGTTTATCTATGTATGTATAAATGTATGTATATATGTATGTGTACATATATATGTATGTGTGTGTATCTTTATGTATGTGTGTGTATCTATATGTATGTGTATAAAATAAATATGGAAGCTGATCAGAATTATATTTCACTTTTGTAAATGCACATTAATGACACAATGTAAAAGACACATCGAACACATTATGTAGGGCATACGTAAATCTGTGTATCTATGTATTTACGTATGTAGGTTAGCTTAGCATTTTAAAAGCACCGAAGCACCTTCTGTGGTTGAGTGTTCAATAAACCCTTGAACTATATGTTTAACACATCTCCAACCCTGTCCATGGAGGACAGAAGTAAATGTATATATGCTGATTAGCATTGTAAATATGTGGCCACGTTAGTGGTAGAAAAAAAAAGTGCTGCTACAGTCTCTGTAGTCAACCACTATGCTGCCAGTGTTGCTACAGTCTTTGTAGTCAGCCACTATGCTGCTAGTGTTGACAGTCACGGTAGTCAACCACTATGCTGCCAGTGTTGCCACAGTCACTGTAGTCAACCACTTTGCTGCCAGTGTTGCCTCAGTCTCTGTAGTCTACCACAATGCTGCCAGTGATGCTGCCAGTGTTGCCACAGTCTCTGTAGTCAAACACTATGCTTCTAGTGTTGACAGATTCACTGTAGTCAACCAATATGCTGCCATTGTTGCCACAGTCTCTTTAATCAACCATTATGCTGCTTCTGTTGCCACAGTCTCTGTAGTCAACCACTATACTGCCAGTGTTGCTGCAATTGTTGTCACAGTACTGAAGTCAACCTCAAATCTGCCTGTGTTGCTTCCAGTGTTGCCACAGCATTTGTATTCAACCACTATGCTGCCTGTGTTGCTGCCAGTGTTGCCACTGTCACTGTAATCAACCACTATGCTGCCATTGTTGCCATAGTCTCTGCAGTCAAACTCTATGCTGCCAGTGTTGCTGCCAGTGTTGCCACAGTCTCTGTAGTCAACAACTATTTTGCCAGTGTTGCCACAGTCACTGTTGTCAACCAGTATGCTGCTAGTGTTGACACAGTCACTGTAGTCAACCACTATGCTGCCAGTGTTGCCACAGTCACTGTAGTCAACCACTATGCTATCAGTGTTGCCACAGTCTCTGTAGCCCACTACTATGCTGCCAGTGTTGCTGCAAATGTTCCCACAGTCACTGTAGTCAACCACTATGCTTCTAGTGTTGACAGAGTCACTGTTATCAACCACTATGCTGCCAGTGTTGCCACAGTCACTGTAGTCTACTTCTATGCTGGCAGTGCTGCCACAGTCACTGTAGTCTACCACTATGCTGCCAGTGTTGCTACCTGTGTTGCCACAGTCATTGTAGTCAACCACAATGCTGCTAGTGTTGACACAGTCACTGTAATCAACCACTTTGCTGCCAGTGTTGCCACAGTCACTGTAGTCAACCACTATGCTGCCAGTTTTGCCACAGTCTCTGTAGTCTACCACAATGCTGCCAGAGTTGCCACAGTCTCTGTAGTCTACCACTATGCTGCCAGTGTTGCTACAGTCTCTATAGTCAACCATTATGCTGCCAGTGTTTCCATATTCACTGTAGTCTACCACATTCCTGCCAGAGTTCCCCTAGTCACTGTAGTCTACCACAATGCTGCCAGTGTTGCGACAGTCACTATAGTCTACCACTATGCTGCCATTGTTACCACAGTCACTGTAGTCTACCACAATGCTGCCAGTGTTGCCCTAGTCACTGTAGTCAACCATTATTCTGCCAGTGTTGCCACAGACACTGTAGTCTACCTCTATGCTGCCAGTGTTGCTACAAAGTGTTGCTCTCACAGACCTAACAAATTCACAAAGACCGGAAAGTTGTAGCATTAAATTTTATGATTGATATCGTGAGGAGACATTCACATATGGGACTAATAGAACAAGAACCCGGCAATGTGATGTTTTAGTGGCCAAAATACGTCTGGGATATAGACGTATCTGGCATTTTTCTCAAAACCCAAATGTCGAGTACACAATGTGTCAACATTGTGAAAGAGAAAACATGCACTCTCTTGAACATTATATTGTAGAATGTCCCACATTGACTAACTTTCGCCCTCTTTGGCTAAGGTATGCTGAACTGTATAATTACTATATGAGTACTGTAACACTTGATGATATATTGGACTTGTACCCAAGATTAACCATGTAATGTATCAATTATATAATGTATGTATGTGATGAAACTATATAACCTGAGATTGTAAAAGCACCTTCATCACCTTCAGTGATTAAGTGCTCAATTGCACACTAGTTTCTCTATCAGCTGTCTCACTCTGTCAGAGCAAAATAGACAAATGTATGTGAATGCATGTGTGTACTCAACTAGTTGTACTCACCTAGATGTGCTTTCGGGGGTTGAGCTAATGTGTTTATCTATGTATGTATAAATGTATGTATATATGTATGTGTACATTTATATGTATGTGTGTGTATCTATATGTATGTGTGTGTATGTATATGTATGTGTATAAAGTAAATATGGAAGCTGATCAGAATTATATTTCACTTTTGTAAATGCACATTAATGACACTATGTAAAAGACACATCGAACACATTATGTAGGTCATACGTAAATATGTGTATCTATGTATTTACGTATGTAGGTTAGCTTAGCATTTTAAAAGCACCGAAGCACCTTCTGTGGTTGAGTGTTCAATAAACCCTTGAACTATATGTTTAACACATCTCCAACCCTGTCCATGGAGAACAGAAGTAAATGTATATATGCTGATTAGCATTGTAAATATGTGGCCACGTTAGTGGTAGAAAAAAAAGTGCTGCTACAGTCTCTGTAGTCAACCATTATACTGCTTGTGTTGCCACAGTCTTTGTAGTCAACCACTATGCGGCCAGTGTTGTTGCCGTTGTTGTCACAGTTACAGTAGCCTACCACAATGCTGCCAGTGTTGCGACAGTATCTGTAGTCAATCACTATGCTGCCACAGGTACTGTAGTCTACCACAATGCTGCCAGTGTTGCCACAGTCACTGTAGTCAACCATTATGCTGCCAGTGTTGCCACAGTCACTGTAGTCTACTACTAAGCTGCCAGTGTTGCCACAGTCTCTGTAGTCATCCAATTTGCTGCTTGTGTTGCTACAGTCTCTGTAGTCAACCACTATGCTGCCAGTGTTGCTGCTATTGTTGTCACAGTCACTGTAGTCAACAACTATGCTGCCTGTGTTGCTGCCAGTATTGCCACTGTCACTGTAGTCTACCACTATGCTGCTAGTGTTGCAATAGTCTCTGGATTATACCACTATGCTGCGAGTGTTGCTACAGTCTTTGTAGTCAACCACTATGCTGCTAGTGTTGACAGTCACTGTAGTCAACCACTATGCTGCCAGTGTTCCCACAGTCACTGTAGTCAACCACTGTGCTGCCAGTGTTGCCTCAGTCTCTATAGTCTACCAGAATGCTGCCAGTGTTGCTGCCAGAGCTGCCACAATCTCTGTAGTCAACCACTATGCTTCTAGTGTTGACAGAGTCACTGTAGTCAACCAATATGCTGCCATTGTTGCCACAGTCTCTGTAATCAACCATTATGCTGCTTCTGTGGCCACAGTCTCTGTAGTAAACCACTATACTGTCAGTGTTGCTGCCAGTGATGCTGCAATTGTTGCCACAGTACTGAAGTCCACCTGAAAGCTGCCTGTGTTGCTTCCAGTGATGCCACAGCCTTTGTATTCAACCACTATGCTGCCTGTGTTGCTGCCAGAGTTGCCACTGTCACTGTAATCAACCACTAAGCTGCCATTGTTGCCATAGTCTCTGCAGTCAAACACTATGCTGCCAGTGTTGTTGCCAGTGTTGCCACAGTCTCTGTAGTAAACAACTATTATGCCAGTGTTGCCACAGTCACTGTAGTCATCCACTATTCGGCCAGTGTAGCCACAGTCACTGTAGTCAACCACTATGCTTCTAGTGTTGACAGTCACTGTAATCAACCACTATGCTGCCAGTGTTGCCACAGTCACTGTAGTTTACTTCTATTCTGCCAGTGTTGCCAGAGTCACTGTAGTCAACCCTTTTGCTGTTTGTGTTGCCATAGTCTCTGTAGTCAACCCTTTTGCGGCTTGTGTTGCCAAAGGGTCTGTAGTCAACCACTATGCTGCCATTGTTGCCACAGTGACTGTAGTAAACCACTATGCTGCCTGTGTTGCAGCTAGTGTTGCCACAATCTCTGTAGTCGACCACTATGCTGCCTGTGTTGCTGCCATTGTTCCAACAGTCTATGTAGTCTACCTTTATGCTGCCAGTGTTGCCAGAGTTACTGTACCCTACGACAATGCTGCCAGTGTTCCCACAAACATTATAGTCTACCACAATGCTGCCAGTGTTCCCACAAACATTATAGTCTACCACAATGTTGCCAGTCTAGCGACAGTCACTGTAGTCTACCACTATACTGCCAGTGTTGCTACAGTCACTGTAGTCTACCACAATGCTGCCAGTGTAGCCACAGTCACTGTAGACAACCATTTTGCTACCAGTGTTGCCACAGTCACTGTAGTCAACCACTATGCTGCCATTGTTGCCACAGTCTCTGTAGTCAACCATTATGCCGCTTCTCTTGACACAGTCTCTGTAGTCAACCAATATGCTGCCAGTGTTGATGCCAGTGTTGCTGCAATTGTTGCCACAGTACGGTAGTCAACCTCAATGCTGCCTGTGTTGCTGCCAGTGTTGCCACAGTCACTGTAGACAACCATTATGCTGCCAGTGTTGCCATAGTCTCTGTAGTCAAACACTATGCTGCCAGTGTTGCTGCTAGTGATGCCACAGTACGGTAGTCAGCCTCAATGCTGCCTGTGTTGCTGCCAGTGTTGCCACAGTCTCTGTAGTCAACCACTATGCTGCCTGTGTTGCTGCCATTGTTGCCACAGTGACTGTAGTAAACCACTATGCTGCCTGTGTTGCAGCTAGTGTTGCCACAATCTCTGTAGTCAACCACTATGCTGCCTGTGTTGCTGCCAGTGTTGCCACTGTCACTGTAGTCAACCATTATGCTGCCAGTGTTGCCATAGTCTCTGTAGTCAAACACTATGCTGCCAGTGTTGCTGCCAGTGTTGCTGCTAGTGATGCCACAGTCTCTGTAGTCAACCAGTATAATGCCAGTGTTGCCACAGTCACTGTTGTCAACCACTATTCTGCCAGTGTAACCACAGTCACTGTAGTCAACCACTATGCATCTAGTGTTGACAGAGTCACTGTAATCAACCACTATGCTGCCAGTGTTGCCACAGTCACTGTAGTCAACCACCATGCTTCCAGTGTCTCCACATTCTCAGTAGTCTACCACAATGCTGCCAGTGTTGCCACAGTCTCTGTAGTCAAGCATTATGCTGCCAGTGTTTCCACAGTCACTGTAGTCTATCTACCACAATCCTGCCAGAGTTTCCCTAGTCAATATAGTCTACCACAATGCTGCAAGTGTTGTGACAGTCACTGTAGTCTACCACTATGCTGCCAGTGTTGCCACAGTCACTGTAGACTACCACAATGCTTCCAGTGTTGCCACAGTCACTGTAGTCAACCATTATGCGGTCAGTGTTGCCACACACACTGTAGTCTACCTCTATGCTGCCAATGTTGCTACAGTCTCTGTAGTCAACCATTATACTGCTTGTGTTGCCACAGTCTCTGTAGTCACCCACTATGCGGCCAGTGATGCTGCCAGTGTTGCTGCCAGTGTTGTTGCTATTGTTGGCACAGTCACTGTAGTCTACCATTATTCTGCCAGTATTGCGACAGTCACTGTAGTCTACCACAATGCTGCCAGTGTTGCCACAGTCACTGTTGTCAACGATTATGCTGCTAGTGTTGACATAGTCACGGTAGTCAACCACTATGCCGCCAGTGTTGCTACAGTCACTGTAGTCAACCACTATGCTACCAGTGTTACCACAGTCTCTATAGTCAACCACTATGCTGCCAGTGTTGATGCCAGTGTTGCCACAGTCTTTGTAGTCGACTATTATGCTGCATTTGTTCCCACAGTCACTGTAGTTAACCATTATGCCGTCAGTGTTGCCACAGTCTCTGTAGTCAACCAATATGCTGCTTGTGTTGATGCCAGTGTTGCTACATTCACTGTAGCCAACCACTCTGCTGCCAGTGTTATCACAGTCAATGTAGTCAACCGCTATACTGCTAGTGTTGACAGAGTCACTGTGGTTAACCACTATGCTGCCATTGTTGCTACAGTCACTGTTGTCAACCACTATGCTACCAGTGTTGCCTCAGTCTCTGTAGTCTACCATTATGCTGCCAGTGTTGATGCCAGTGTTGCCACAGTCTTTGTAGTCGACCATTATGCTGCCTTTGTTCCCACAGTCACTGTAGTTAACCATTATGCCGTCAGGGTTGCCACAGTCTCTGTAGCCAACCACTCTGCTGCCAGTGTTACCACAGTCAATGTAGTCAACCGCTATACTGCTAGTGTTGACAGAGTCACTGTGGTTAACCACTATGCTGCCATTGTTGCTACAGTCACTGTTGTCAACCACTATGCTACCAGTGTTGCCTCAGTCTCTGTAGTCTACCATTATGCTGCCAGTGTTGATGCCAGTGTTGCCACAGTCTTTGTAGTCGACCATTATGCTGCCTTTGTTCCCACAGTCACTGTAGTTAACCATTATGCCGTCAGGGTTGCCACAGTCTCTGTAGCCAACCACTCTGCTGCCAGTGTTACCACAGTCAATGTAGTCAACCGCTATACTGCTAGTGTTGACAGAGTCACTGTGGTTAACCACTATGCTGCCATTGTTGCTACAGTCACTGTTGTCAACCACTATGCTACCAGTGTTGCCTCAGTCTCTGTAGTCTACCATTATGCTGCCAGTGTTGCCACAGTCTTTGTAGTCGACCATTATGCTGCCTTTGTTCCCACAGTCACTGTAGTTAACCATTATGCCGTCAGGGTTGCCACAGTCTCTGTAGCCAACCACTCTGCTGCCAGTGTTACCACAGTCAATGTAGTTAACCGCTATACTGCTAGTGTTGACAGAGTCACTGTGGTTAACCACTATGCTGCCATTGTTGCTACAGTCACTGTTGTCAACCACTATGCTACCAGAGTTGCCTCAGTCTCTGTAGTCTACCATTATGCTGCCAGTGTTCCTGCCAGTGTTGCCACAGTCACAGTAGTCAATCACTATACTGCTAGTGTTCACACAGTCACTGTAGTCAACCACTGTGCTGCCAGTGTTGCCACAGTCACTGTAGTCAACCTCTATGCTGCCATTGTTGCCATGTCACTGTAGTTAACCATTATGCCGCCAGTGTTGCCACAGTCTCTGTAGCCAACCCATTTGCTGCCAGTGTTGCCACAGTCTCTGTAGTGAACCACTATGCGGCCTGTTTTGCTGCCAGTGTTGCCACAGTCTCTGTAGTCAACCACTATGCTGCCTGTTTTGCTGCCAGTGTTGTCACTGTCACTGTAGTCAATCACTATGCTACCAGTGTTGTAATAGTCTCTGTAGTCAACCACGATGCTGCCAGTTTCTGCCAGTGTTGCCACAGTCTCTGTTGTCTCCTATTATGCTGCCAGTGTTGCCACAGTCACTGTAGTCTTCCACAATGCTGACAGTGTTGCCACAGTCACTGTAGACAACTATTATGTTGCCAGAGTTGCCAAAGTCACTGTAGTCTACCACAATACTGCCAGTGTTGCCACAGTCTCTATAGTCATGCCTTTTGCTGCTTGTGTTGCCTCAGTCTCTGTAGTCAACCACTATGCTGCCAGTGTTGCTGCCATTGTGGCCACAATCACTGTAGTCAACAACTATGCTGCCTGTGTTGCGGCCAGTGTTGCCACAATCTCTGTAGTTAACCACTATGCTGCCTATTTTGCTACCAGTGTTGCCACTGTCACTGTAGTCAACCACAATGCTGCCAGTGATGCCATAGTCTCTGTAGTCAACAATTATGCAGCCATTGTTGCTGCCAGTGTTTCCACAGTCACTATAGTCTACCAATATGCTGCCAGTGTTGCAAGAGTCACTATAGTCTACCACAGTGCTGCCACTGCTCCTACAGACATTATAGTCTACCACAATGCTGCCAGTGTAGCCACAGTCACTGTAGTCAACCATTATGCTGCTACCGTTGCCACAGTCTCTGCAGTCAACCACTATTCTGCCAGTGTTGCTGTCAGTGTTGCTGCAATTGTTGGCACAGTACTGTAGTCAATAACAATGCTGCCTATGTTGCTGCCAGTGTTGCCACAGTCTCTGTAGTCAACCACTATGCTGCTAGTGTTGACACAGTCATTGTAGTCAACCATTATGCTGCCAGTGTTCCTGCCAGTGTTGCCACAGTCACAGTAGTCAATCACTATACTGCTAGTGTTGACAGAGTTACTGTAATCAACCACTGTGCTGCCAGTGTTGCCACAGTCACTGTAGTCAACCACCATGCTTCCAGTGTCTCCTTATTCTTAGTAGTCTACCACAATGCTGCCAGTGTTGCCACAGTGTCTGTAGTCAACCATTATGCTGCCAGTGTTTCCACAGTCACTGTAGTCTACCACAATCCTGCCAGAGTTTCCCTAGTCAATATAGTCTACCACAATGCTGCAAGTGTTGCGACAGTCACTGTAGTCTACCACTATGCTGCCAGTGTTGCCACAGTCACTGTAGACTACCACAATGCTTCCAGTGTTGCCACAGTCACTGTAGTCAACCATTATGCGGTCAGTGTTGCCACACACACTGTAGTCTACCTCTATGCTGTCAATGTTGCTACAGTCTCTGTAGTCAACCATTATACTGCTTGTGTTGCCACAGTCTCTGTAGTCACCCACTATGCGGCCAGTGATGCTGCCAGTGTTGCTGCCAGTGTTGTTGCTATTGTTGGCACAGTCACTGTAGTCTACCATTATTCTGCCAGTATTGCGACAGTCACTGTAGTCTACCACAATGCTGCCAGTGTTGCCACAGTCACTGTTGTCAACGATTATGCTGCTTGTGTTGACATAGTCACGGTAGTCAACCACTATGCCGCCAGTGTTGCTACAGGCACTGTAGTGAACCACTATGCTACCAGTGTTACCACAGTCTCTATAGTCTACCACTATGCTGCCAGTGTTGATGCCAGTGTTGCCACAGTCTTTGTAGTCGACCATTATGCTGCCTTTCTTCCCACAGTCACTGTAGTTAACCATTATGCCGTCAGTGTTGCCACAGTCTCTGTAGTCAACCAATATGCTGCTTGTGTTGATGCCAGTGTTGCTACATTCACTGTAGCCAACCACTCTGCTGCCAGTGTTATCACAGTCAATGTAGTCAACCGCTATACTGCTAGTGTTGACAGAGTCACTGTGGTTAACCACTATGCTGCCATTGTTGCTACAGTCACTGTTGTCAACCACTATGCTACCAGTGTTGCCTCAGTCTCTGTAGTCTACCATTATGCTGCCAGTGTTGATGCCAGTGTTGCCACAGTCTTTGTAGTCGACCATTATGCTGCCTTTGTTCCCACAGTCACTGTAGTTAACCATTATGCCGTCAGGGTTGCCACAGTCTCTGTAGCCAACCACTCTGCTGCCAGTGTTACCACAGTCAATGTAGTCAACCGCTATACTGCTAGTGTTGACAGAGTCACTGTGGTTAACCACTATGCTGCCATTGTTGCTACAGTCACTGTTGTCAACCACTATGCTACCAGTGTTGCCTCAGTCTCTGTAGTCTACCATTATGCTGCCAGTGTTGATGCCAGTGTTGCCACAGTCTTTGTAGTCGACCATTATGCTGCCTTTGTTCCCACAGTCACTGTAGTTAACCATTATGCCGTCAGGGTTGCCACAGTCTCTGTAGCCAACCACTCTGCTGCCAGTGTTACCACAGTCAATGTAGTTAACCGCTATACTGCTAGTGTTGACAGAGTCACTGTGGTTAACCACTATGCTGCCATTGTTGCTACAGTCACTGTTGTCAACCACTATGCTACCAGTGTTGCCTCAGTCTCTGTAGTCTACCATTATGCTGCCAGTGTTCCTGCCAGTGTTGCCACAGTCACAGTAGTCAATCACTATACTGCTAGTGTTCACACAGTCACTGTAGTCAACCACTGTGCTGCCAGTGTTGCCACAGTCACTGTAGTCAACCTCTATGCTGCCATTGTTGCTATGTCACTGTAGTTAACCATTATGCCGCCAGTGTTGCCACAGTCTCTGTAGCCAACCCATTTGCTGCCAGTGTTGCCACAGTCTCTGTAGTGAACCACTATGCGGCCTGTTTTGCTGCCAGTGTTGCCACAGTCTCTGTAGTCAACCACTATGCTGCCTGTTTTGCTGCCAGTGTTGTCACTGTAGTCAATCACTATGCTACCAGTGTTGTAATAGTCTCTGTAGTCAACCACGATGCTGCCAGTTTCTGCCAGTGTTGCCACAGTCTCTGTTGTCTCCTATTATGCTGCCAGTGTTGCCACAGTCACTGTAGTCTTCCACAATGCTGACAGTGTTGCCACAGTCACTGTAGTCAACCATTATGTTGCCAGAGTTGCCAAAGTCACTGTAGTCTACCACAATACTGCCAGTGTTGCCACAGTCTCTATAGTCATGCCTTTTGCTGCTTGTGTTGCCTCAGTCTCTGTAGTCAACCACTATGCTGCCAGTGTTGCTGCCATTGTGGCCACAATCACTGTAGTCAACAACTATGCTGCCTGTGTTGCGGCCAGTGTTGCCACAATCTCTGTAGTTAACCACTATGCTGCCTATTTTGCTACCAGTGTTGCCACTGTCACTGTAGTCAACCACAATGCTGCCAGTGATGCCATAGTCTCTGTAGTCAACAATTATGCAGCCATTGTTGCTGCCAGTGTTTCCACAGTCACTATAGTCTACCAATATGCTGCCAGTGTTGCAAGAGTCACTATAGTCTATCACAGTGCTGCCACTGCTCCTACAGACATTATAGTCTACCACAATGCTGCCAGTGTAGCCACAGTCACTGTAGTCAACCATTATGCTGCTACCGTTGCCACAGTCTCTGCAGTCAACCACTATTCTGCCAGTATTGCTGTCAGTGTTGCTGCAATTGTTGGCACAGTACTGTAGTCAATAACAATGCTGCCTATGTTGCTGCCAGTGTTGCCACAGTCTCTGTAGTCAACCACTATGCTGCTAGTGTTGACACAGTCATTGTAGTCAACCATTATGCTGCCAGTGTTGCCACAGTCACTGTAGTCAACCACTATGCTACCAGTGTTGCCACAGTCTCTGTAGACTACCACTATGCTGCCAGTGTTGCTGCAAGTGGTGCCACAGTCACTGTTGTCAACCACTATGCTTCTAGTGTTGACAGAGTCACTCTAATCAAACACTATGCTGCCAGTGTTGCCACAGTCACTGTAGTCAACCACTATGCTGCCAGTGTTGCCATTGTCTCTGTAGTTAACCATTATGCTACCAGTGTTGCCACAGTCACTGTAGTCAACCACTATGCTGCCAGTGTGGCCACAGTCTCTGTAGTCAACCATTATACTGCTTCTGTTGCCACAGTCTCTGTAGTCAACCACTATGCTGCCAGTGTTGCTGCAATTGTTGCCACAGTACTGTAGTCAACCCTCAATGCTGCCTGTTTTGCTGCCAGTGTTGCCAGAGTCTCTGTAGTCAACCACTATGCTGCCTGTGTTGCTGCCAGTGTTGCCACTGTCACTGTAGTCAACCACTATGCTGCCAGTGTTGCCATAGTCTCTGTAGTCAAACACTATGCTGCCAGTGTTGCCATAGTCTCTGTAGTCAACCACTATGATGCCAGTGTTGCCACAGTCACTGTAGACAAACATTATTTTGCCAGTGTAGCCACATTCACCGTAGTCAACCACTATGCTGCCAGTGTTGCCACAGTCACTGTAGTCAACCACTATGCTACCAGTGTTGCTGCCAGTGTGGCCACAGTCACTGTAGTCAACTACTATGCTGAGAGTGTTGTCAAAGTCAATGTAGTCAACAACTAGGCTGTCAGTGTTTCCACAGTCACTGTAGTCAACCATTATGCTGCCAGTGTTGCCACAGTCACTGTAGTCATCCTTTATGTTGCCAGTGTTGCCACAGTTACTGTAGTCTACCACTAAACTGCCAGTGTTTCCACAGTCACTGTAGTCAACCACTATGCTGCCAGTGTTGACACAGTAACTGTAGTCAACCACTATGCTGCCAGTGTTGACACAGTCACTGTAGTCAACTTACTATGCTGCCAGTGTTGCTGTCATTGTGGCCACAGTCATTGTAGTCTACCACAATGCTGCCAGTGTTGCCACAGTCACTGTAGTCAACATTTATGCTACCAGTGTTGCCACAGTCACTGTATTCTACCAAAATGCTGCCAGTGTTGCCACAGTCACTGTAGTCAACCATTATGCTGCCGGTGTTGCCACAGTGACTGTAGTCTACTTCTATGCTGCCAGTTTTTCCACAGTCACTGAAGTCTACCACAATGCTGCCAGTGTTGCCACAGTCTCTGTAGTCAACTCTTTTGCTGCTTGTGTTGTCTCAGTCTCTGTAGTCAACCACTATGCTGCCAGTGTTGTTATAGTCTCTGTGGTCTACTATTATACTGTTTGTGTTGCCACAATCACTGTAGTCAACTACTATGCTGCCAGTGTTACCACAATCAATGTAGTCAACCACTATGCTGCCAGTGTTACCACAATCACTGTAGTCAACCACTATGGTACCAGTGTTGCTGCCAGTGTGGCCACAGTCACCGTAGTCAACTACTATGCTGCGAGTGTTGCCAAAGTCACTGCAGTCAATAACTACGCTGTCAGTGTTGCCACAGTCACTGTAGTCAACCATTATGCTGCCAGTGTTGCCACAGTCACTGTAGTCATCCTTTATGCTGCCAGTGTTGCCACAGTCACTGTAGTCATTCACTATGCTGCCAGTGTGGCCACAGTCACTGTAGTCAACCACTGTGCTGCCAGTGTTGCTGCCAGTGTGACCACAGTCACTGTAGTCTACCACTAAGCTGCCAGTGTTTCCACAGTCACTGTAGTCAACCACTATGCTGCCAGTGTTGACACAGTCACTGTAGTCAACCACTTTGCTGCCAGTGTTGACACAGTCACTGTAGTCAACTACTATGCTGCCAGTGTTGCTGTCAGTGTGGCCACAGTCACTGTAGTCAACCACAATGCTGCCAGTGTTTCTGCAGTGTGTTCACAGTCACTGTAGTCTATCACTATGCTGCCAGTGTTGCTACCAGTGTGGCCACAGTCACTCTAGTCTGCCACTATGCTGCCAGTGTGGCCACAGTCACTGTAGTTAACCACTATGCTGCCTGTGTTGCTGCTAGTGTTGCAACAATCACTGTAGTCAACCACTATGCTGCCTGTTTTGACACAGTCACTGTAGTCAACCACTATGCTGCATGTGTTGCTGCCAGTGTTGCCACAATCACTGTAGTCAACTATTATGCTGCCAATGTTGCCACAGTCACTGAAGTCAACCACTATGCTGCCAATGTTGACACAGGCACTGTAGTCTACCACTATGCTCTCAGTGTTGACATAGTCACTGTAGTCAACCATTATGCTGCCTGTGTTGTCACATTCAGTGTAGTCAACCACTATGCTGTCAGTGTTGCCATAGTCACTGTAGTGTACCACTATGCTGTCAGTGTTGCCACAGTCACTGTAGTCAACAACTATGCTGCCCGTGTTGCCTTGGCGACCCATGGCAGTTGTCTTTCATGAACTGTTTTCGTTGATTCCATTCGAGCATTGACAAATATATTTTTCTTCAACGTTATGTATTAATGATTGTTCTACTCTGTACCTGACATAAAACAGTAAACAATATCAAAGCAACATTATTATTTACAATAAATATTGGAGATAATGAGGTTTGTTAAAAGTTGTTACATGTTGAATCTAACAATAATTAAATGATAGCGGTGATAATAACGAAAGCATTTATAATTGTATTTTACCATACAAGTATTTATTAAAACTTTTATATAGAACAAAATAGGACTCTAATTTAATTTATCTAGCAAGTTCTCTTAAATAACACTTAAGGGGCTCATAATATTGATTAAAGATCACAGTAAAAGTTATAGTATGGGAAATTATCTTTTTTAATGACTTCCAAGTTAAATTAGCTTATAAACTAATTACCGGTATAATTTCCCATAGTATAATAGTACTAGGTCAGGCCCGCCTGAAGCTTACTTCGTGTTCAGGATGATTCATACTGTCTCCTTCATGATGCATTATAACAAAGGCCTCTGTACGTCTTCCTCAGTAGATCTCTGACTGTCTTCCTCAGTAGTCCTCTGACTGTCTTCCTCAGCAGGCCTCTGACTGTCTTCCTCAGCAGGCCTCTGACTGTCTTCCTCAGTAGATCTCTGACTGTCTTCCTCAGTAGCCCTCTGACTGTCTTCCTCAGTAGATCTCTGACTGTCTTCCTCAGTAGCCCTCTGACTGTCTTCCTCAGTAGTCCTCTGACTGTCTTCCTCAGTAGATCTCTGACTGTCTTCCTCAGTAGTCCTCTGACTGTCTTCCTCAGTAGCCCTCTGACTGTCTTCCTCAGTAGTCCTCTGACTGTCTTCCTCAGTAGATCTCTGACTGTCTTCCTCAGTAGATCTCTGACTGTCTTCCTCAGTAGTCCTCACTCTGTCTTCCTCAGTAGCCCTCTGACTGTCTTCCTCAGTAGATCTCTGACTGTCTTCCTCAGTAGCCCTCTGACTGTCTTCCTCAGTAGCCCTCTGACTGTCTTCCTCAGTAGATCTCTAATTGTCTTCCTCAGTAGCCCTCTGACTGTCTTCCTCAGTAGTCCTCTGACTGTCTTCCTCAGTAGATCTCTGACTGTCTTCCTCAGTAGCCCTCTGACTGTCTTCCTCAGTAGTCCTCTGACTGTCTTCCTCAGTAGTCCTCTGACTGTCTTCCTCAGCAGGCCTCTGACTGTCTTCCTCAGCAGCCCTCTGACTGTCTTCCTCAATAGTCCTCTGACTGTCTTCCTCAGTACTCCTCTGGCTGTCTTCCTCAGCAGGCCTCTGACTGTCTTCCTCAGCAGCCCTCTGATTGTCTTCCTCAGTAGTCCTCTGACTGTCTTCCTCAGCAGCCCTCTGACTGTCTTCCTCAGTAATCCTCTGACTGTCTTCCTCAGCAGCCCTGAGCATGTCTAACACAGAAGCCCTGAGCATGTCTAACACAGTAGCCCTGAGCATGTCTAACACAGTAACCCTGGTCATGTCTAACACAGTAGCCCTGAGCATGTCTAACATTGTAGCCATGAACATGTCTAACACAGTAGCCCTGAGCATGTCTAACACAGTAGCCCTGAGCATGTCTAACACAGTAGCCCTGGTCATATCTAACACAGTAGCCCTGAGCATGTCTAACACAGTAGCCCTGAGCATGTCTAACACAGTAGCCCTGGTCATGTCTAACACAGTAGCCCTGGCCATGTCTATCACAGTAGCCCTGAGCATGTGTAACACAGTAGCCATGATCATGTCTAATACAGTAGCCCTGAGCATGTCTAACACAGTAGCCCTGGTCATATCTAACACAGTAGCCCTGAGCTTGTCTAACACAGTAGCCCTGGTCATGTCTAACACAGTAGCCCTGGTCATGTCTAACACAGTAGACCTGAGCATGTCTAACACAGTAGCCTTGAGCATGTCTAACACAATAGCCCTGGTCATGTCTAACACAGTAGCCCTGGTCATGTCTAACACAGTAGCCCTGAGCATGGCTAACACAGTAGTCCTGAGCATGTCTAACACAGTAGCCCTGAGCATGACTAACACAGTAGCCCTGGTCTTGTCTAACACAGTAGCCCTGGTCATGTCTAACACAGTAGCCCTGGTCATGTCTAACATAGTAGCCCTGAGCATGTCTAACACAGTAGTCATGATCATGTCTAACACAGTAGCCCTGAGCATGTCCAATACAGTAGCCCTGAGCATGTCTAACACAGTAGCCCTGGTCATGTCTAACACAGTAGCCCTGAGCATGTCTAACACAGTAGCCGTGAGCATGTCTAACACAGTAGCCCTGAGCATGTCTAACACAGTAGCCCTGGTCATGTCTAACACAGTAGCCCTGAGCATGTCTAACACAGTAGCCGTGAGCATGTCTAACACAGTAGCCATGATCATGTCTAACACAGTAGCCCTGAGCATGTCTAACACAGTAGCCCTGGTCATGTCTAACACAGTAGCCCTGGTCATGTCTAACATAGTAGCCCTGAGCAGGTCTAACACAGTAGTCATGATCATGTCTAACACAGTAGCCCTGGTCATATCTAACCCAGTAGCCCTGAGCATGTCTAACACAGTAGGCCTGGTCATGTCTAACACAGTAGCCCTGAGCATGGCTAACACAGTTTCCCTGGTCATATCTAACACAGTAGACCTAAGCATGTCTAACACAGTAGCCCTGGTCATGTCTAACACAGTAGCCCTGAGCATGTCTAACATAGTAGCCCTGAGCATAACACAGTAGCCCTGGTCTTGTCTAACACAGTACCCCTGAGCATGTCTAACACAGTACCCTTGAGCATGTCTAACACAATAGCCCTGGTCATGTCTAACACAGTAGCCCTGGTCATGTCTAACACAGTAGCCCTGAGCATGGCTAACACAGTAGTCCTGAGCATGTCTAACACAGTAGCCCTGGTCATGTCTAACACAGTAGCCCTGGTCATGTCTAACACAGTAGCCCTGGTCATGTCTAACACAGTAGCCCTGGTCATGTCTAACATAGTAGCCCTGAGCATGTCTAACACAGTAGCCCTGGTCATGACTAACACAGTAGCCCTGAGCATGTCTAACACAGTAGCCGTGAGCATGTCTAACACAGTAGCCATGATCATGTCTAACACAGTAGCCCTGAACATGTCTAACACAGTAGCCCTGGTCATATCTAACACAGTAGCCCTGAGCGTGTCTAACACAGTAGCCCTGGTCATGTCTAACACAGTAGCCCTGGTCATGTCTAACACAGTAGCCCTGAGCATGGCTAACACAGTAGCCCTGGTCATATCTAACACAGTAGCCCTGAGCATGTCTAACACAGTAGCCCTGGTCATGTCTAACACAGTAGCCCTGGGCATGTCTAACACAGTAGCCCTGAGCATGTCTAACACAGTAGCCATGATCATGTCTAACACAGTAGCCCTGTGCATGTCTAACACAGTAGTCCTGGTCATATCTAACACAGTAGCCCTGATCATGTCTAACACAGTAGCCCTGGTCATGTCTAACACAGTAGCCCTGGTCATGTCTAACACAGTAGCCCTGAGCATGTCTAACACAGTAGCCCTGATCAAGTCTAACACAGTAGCCCTGAGCATGGCTAACACAGTAGTCCTGAGCATGTCTAACACAGTAGCCCTGAGCATGACTAACACAGTAGCCCTGGTCTTGTCTAACACAGTAGCCCTGGTCATGTCTAACACAGTAGCCCTGGTCATGTCTAACATAGTTGCCCTGAGCATGTCTAACACAGTAGTCATGATCATGTCTAACACAGTAGCCCTGAGCATGTCTAATACAGTAGCCCTGAGCATGTCTAACACAGTAGCCCTGGTCATGTCTAACACAGTAGCCCTGAGCATGTCTAACACAGTAGCCGTGAGCATGTCTAACACAGTAGCCCTGAGCATGTCTAACACAGTAGCCCTGGTCATGTCTAACACAGTAGCCCTGAGCATGTCTAACACAGTAGCCGTGAGCATGTCTAACACAGTAGCCATGATCATGTCTAACACAGTAGCCCTGAGCATGTCTAACACAGTAGCCCTGGTCATGTCTAACACAGTAGCCCTGGTCATATCTAACCCAGTAGCCCTGAACATGTCTAACACAGTAGGCCTGGTCATGTCTAACACAGTAGCCTTGGTCATGTCTAACACAGTAGCCCTGAGCATGGCTAACACAGTTTCCCTGGTCATATCTAACACAGTAGACCTGAGCATGTCTAACACAGTAGCCCTGGTCATGTCTAACACAGTAGCCCTGAGCATGTCTAACACAGTAGCCCTGAGCATAACACAGTAGCCCTGGTCTTGTCTAACACAGTAGCCCTGAGCATGTCTAACACAGTACCCTTGAGCATGTCTAACACAATAGCCCTGGTCATGTCTAACACAGTAGCCCTGGTCATGTCTAACACAGTAGCCCTGAGCATGGCTAACACAGTAAACCTGAGCATGTCTAACACAGTAGCCCTGGTCATGTCTAACACAGTAGCCCTGGTCATGTCTAACACAGTAGCCCTGGTCATGTCTAACACAGTAGCCCTGGTCATGTATAACATAGTAGCCCTGAGCATGTCTAACACAGTAGCCCTGGTCATGTCTAACACAGTAGCCCTGAGCATGTCTAACACAGTAGCCGTGAGCATGTCTAACACAGTAGCCATGATCATGTCTAACACAGTAGCCCTGAACATGTCTAACACAGTAGCCCTGGTCATGTCTAACACAGTAGCCCTGAGCATGTCTAACACAGTAGCCCTGGTCATGTCTAACACAGTAGCCCTGGTCATGTCTAACACAGTAGCCCTGAGCATGGCTAACACAGTAGCCCTGGTCATATCTAACACAGTAGCCCTGAGCATGTCTAACACAGTAGCCCTGGTCATGTCTAACACAGTAGCCCTGAGCATGTCTAACACAGTAGCCCTGAGCATGTCTAACACAGTAGCCATGATCATGTCTAACACAGTAGCCCTGTGCATGTCTAACACAGTAGTTCTGGTCATATCTAACACAGTAGCCCTGATCATGTCTAACACAGTAGCCCTGGTCATGTCTAACACAGTAGCCCTGGTCATGTCTAACACAGTAGCCCTGAGCATGTCTAACACAGTAGCCGTGAGCATGTCTAACACAGTAGCCATGATCATGTCTAACACAGTAGCCCTGAGCATGTCTAACACAGTAGCCCTGGTCATGTCTAACACAGTAGCCCTGGTCATATCTAACCCAGTAGCCCTGAGCATGTCTAACACAGTAGGCCTGGTCATGTCTAACACAGTAGTCCTGGTCATGTCTAACACAGTAGCCCTGAGCATGGCTAACACAGTTTCCCTGGTCATATCTAACACAGTAGACCTGAGCATGTCTAACACAGTAGCCCTGGTCATGTCTAACACAGTAGCCCTGAGCATGTCTAACACAGTAGCCCTGAGCATAACACAGTAGCCCTGGTCTTGTCTAACACAGTAGCCCTGAGCATGTCTAACACAGTACCCTTGAGCATGTCTAACACAATAGCCCTGGTCATGTCTAACACAGTAGCCCTGGTCATGTCTAACACAGTAGCCCTGAGCATGGCTAACACAGTAGTCCTGAGCATGTCTAACACAGTAGCCCTGGTCATGTCTAACACAGTAGCCCTGGTCATGTCTAACACAGTAGCCCTGGTCATGTCTAACACAGTAGCCCTGGTCATGTCTAACATAGTAGCCCTGAGCATGTCTAACACAGTAGCCCTGGTCATGTCTAACACAGTAGCTCTGAGCATGTCTAACACAGTAGCCCTGGTCATGTCTAACACAGTAGCCCTGAGCATGTCTAACACAGTAGCCCTGAGCATGTCTAACACAGTAGCCATGATCATGTCTAACACAGTAGCCCTGTGCATGTCTAACACAGTAGTCCTGGTCATATCTAACACAGTAGCCCTGATCATGTCTAACACAGTAGCCCTGGTCATGTCTAACACAGTAGCCCTGGTCATGTCTAACACAGTAGCCCTGAGCATGTCTAACACAGTAGCCCTGGTCATGTCTAACACAGTAGCCCTGAGCATGGCTAACACTGTAGTCCTGAGCATGTCTAACACAGTAGCCCTGGTCATGTCTAACACAGTAGCCTTGGTAATGTCTAACACAGTAGCCCTGAGCATGGCTAACACAGTAGTCCTGAGCATGTCTAACACAGTAGCCCTGAGCATGTCTAACACAGTAGCCCCTGGCCATGTCTAACACAGTAGCCCTGAGCATGGCTAACACAGTAGTCCTGAGCATGTCTACACAGTAGCCCTCAGCATGTCTAATACAGTAGCCATGAGCATGTCTAACACTGTAGCCCTGAGCATGTCTAATACAGTAGCCATGAGCATGTCTAACACTGTAGCCCTGAGCATGTCTAACACAGTAGCCATGAGCATGTCTAACACAGTAGCCCTGAGCATGTCTAACACAGTAACTGTCTGCACTAAAAGATAAGCTCTTAAGATGTCGCCTGCAGTAGTCTCATGTCCTGAAGCAGACCTCAGGATGTCGCCTGCAGTACTCTCTAAGACACCACCTGCAGTGGTCTACTGCAGGATGTTGCCTGAATTGGTTGTCATGATGTTGCCTGAATTGGTTGTCAGGATGTTGCCTGAATTGGTTGTCAGGATGTTGCCTACAGTAATGTTTAAGTTGTCGCCTGCAGTAGTTCTCAGGATGTCGCCTGCAGTAATGTTTAAGTTGTCGCCTGCAGTAGTTCTCAGGATGTCGCCTGCAGTAATGTTTAAGTTGTCGCCTGCAGTAGTTCTCAGGATGTTGCCTGCAGTAATGTTTAAGTTGTCGCCTGCAGTAGTTCTCAGGATGTCGCCTGCAGTAATGTTTAAGTTGTCGCCTGCAGTAGTTCTCAGGATGTCGCCTGCAGTAATGTTTAAGTTGTCGCCTGCAGTAGTTCTCAGGATGTTGCCTGCAGTAATGTTTAAGTTGTCGCCTGCAGTAGTTCTCAGGATGTCGCCTGCAGTAATGTTTAAGTTGTCGCCTGCAGTAGTTCTCAGGATGTTGCCTGCAGTAATGTTTAAGTTGTCGCCTGCAGTAGTTCTCAGGATGTCGCCTGCAGTAATGTTTAAGTTGTCGCCTGCAGTAGTTCTCAGGATGTCGCCTGCAGTAATGTTTAAGTTGTCGCCTGCAGTAGTTCTCAGGATGTCACCTGCAGTAATGTTTAAATTGTCGCCTGCAGTAGTTC
This sequence comes from Procambarus clarkii, assembly GCF_040958095.1. NCBI lineage: Eukaryota > Metazoa > Arthropoda > Malacostraca > Decapoda > Cambaridae > Procambarus > Procambarus clarkii. The sequence goes on from NC_091158.1 coordinate 38,528,952, forward strand.
TCAGGATGTTGCCCACAGTAATGTTTAAGTTGTCGCCTGCAGTAGTTCTCAGGATGTCGCCTGCAGCAGAATGGATTACGAGAACCTTCAAGTCCAGGGATCCCATCAAAAAGCTCATATTATTCAAATCATTAATGTTGTCCCGCCCTGAGTATTGGTCAATATTCAGTTTCATCTTCACAGCAGGAGAGAGTACTGAAATAGCGGGAGTACAGAGAACATACACGACACGCGTAGCCCTCAACCACCTAAACTATTGAGATCGTTTCTAATAAATATACCCTTTAAGAGGACACGAGAGAGGTGTCGAAGCTGCTTAGTCGTGCTCAATCGTCCTCCAGTAGCAGCTGCAAAGGAGCAAAACCTCAGCATATCAAAGAGGCGGTTAATTATACGCTGTCACGTGGACCGTCTCTCTAAGGACACACCGTTCGTCTGGGACGGCCTGGCTGCTCTGGTGCCAAGTGCAGTTATTGCCTGTTGGGATTAAAAAATTAGAGACAGAGTCAGAATCATAAACAAATATTACAACCTCTCACTGCTTGGATGGTAAGGAATTTTATGTTGGGGTCGGTAATATGAGGACATGTTGTTGTAAGTGGCCAGCATGCAGTGAGAGGCCAGCAAGTAGAGAGTGGCCAGCATGCAGTGAGTGGCCAGCATGCAGTGAGAGGCCAGCAAGTAGAGAGTGGCCAGCATGCAGTGAGTGGCCAGCATGTAGTGATTGACCAGATGTAGTGAGTGGCCAGCATGTAGTGAGTGCCCAGCACGCAGTGAGAGGCCAGCAAGCAGTGAGAGGCCAGCATGCAGTGAGAGGCCAGCATGTAGAGAGTGGCCAGCATGCAGTGAGTGGCCAGCATGCAGTGAGAAGCCAACATGTAGAGAGTGGCCAGCATGCAGTGAGAGGCCAGCATGCAGTGAGTGGCCAGCATGCAGTGAGAAGCCAGCATGTAGAGAGTGGCCAGCATGCAGTGAGAAGCCAGCATGTAGAGAGTGGCCAGCATGCAGTGAGAGGCCAGCATGTAGAGAGTGGCCAGCATGCAGTGAGTGCCCAGCACGCAGTGAGAGGCCAGCATGTAGTGAGTGCCCAGCACGCAGTGAGAGGCCAGCATGCAGTGAGAAGCCAGCATGTAGAGAGTGGCCAGCATGCAGTGAGAGGCCAGCATGTAGAGAGTGGCCAGCATGCAGTGAGTGGCCAGCATGCAGTGATTGGCCAGCATGTAGTGAGTGCCCAGCATGCAGTGAGAGGCCAGCATGCAGTGAGTGGCCAACATGTAGAGAGTGGCAAGCGTGTAGTGAGTGGCCAACATGTAGAGAGAGGCCAGCATGTAGTGAATGGCCAGCACGCAGTGAGTGGCCAGCATGAAGTGAGTGGCCAGCATGTAATGAGTGACCAGCATGTAATGAGTGGCCAGCATGCAGTGAGAGGCCAGCATGTAGTGAGTGGTCAGCATGTAATGAGTGACCAGCATGTAATGAGTGGCCAGCATGCAGTGAGTTGCCAGCATGCAGTGAGTGGCCAGCTTCTAGTGAGTGGCCAACATGCAGTGAATGGCCAGCATACAGTGAGTGGCCAGCATGCAGTGAGTGGCCATAATGCAGTGAGTGGCCATCATGCAGTGAGTGGCCAGCATGCAGTGAGTGGCCATAATGCAGTGAGTGGCCATCATGCAGTGAGTGGCCAGCATGCAGTGAGTGGCCAGCATGAAGTGAGTGGCCAGCATGTAGTGAGTGGCCAGCATGAAGTGAGTGGCCAGCATGCAGTGAGTGGCCAGCTTGTAGTGAGTGGCCAACATGCAGTGAGTGGCCAGCATATAGTGAGTGGCCAGCATGCAGTGAGTGGCCAGCATGAAGTGAGTGGCCAGCATGTAGTGAGTGTCCAGCATGAAGTGAGTGGCCAGCATGAAGTGAGTGGCCAGCATGCAGTGAGTGGCCAGCATGAAGTGAGTGGCCAGCATGTAGTGAGTGGCCAGAATGTAGTGAGTTGCCAGCATTTAATGAGTGGCCAGCAAGTAGTGAGTGGCCAGCATGCAGTGAGTGTCCAGCATGCAGTGAGTGGCTAGCATGCAGTGAGTGGCTATCATGAAGTGAGTGGCCAATATGTAGTGAGTGGCCAGAATGTAGTGAGTGGCCAGCATGTAGACAGAGGCCAGTATGCAGTGAGTGGCCAGCATGCAGTGAGTGGCCATCATGCAGTGAGTGGCCAGCATGCAGTGAGTGGTCAGCACGCAGTGAGTGGTCAGCAGGCATTGAGTGGCCAGCAAGGCTTTGAGTAGACAGCATGCAGTGAGTGGCCAGCAGGCACTGAGTGGCCAGCATGCAGTAAGTGGCCAGCATGTAGTGAGTGGCCAGCATGTAGTTTCTGGCCAGCATGCAGTGAGTGGCCAGCATGCAGTGAGTGGCCAGCATGCAGTGAGTGGCCAGCATGCAGTGAGTGGCCAGCATGCAGTGAGTGGCCAGCATGCAGTGAGTGGCCAGCATGCAGTGAGTGGCCAACATGCAGTGAGTGGCCAGCATGCAGTGTGTGGCCAACATGCAGTGAGTGGCCAGCATGCAGTGAGTGGCCAGCATGCAGTGAGTGGCCAACATGCAGTGAGTGGCCAGCATGCAGTGTGTGGCCAACATGCAGTGAGTGGCCAGCATGCAGTGTGTGGCCAGCATGCAGTGAGTGGTCAGCAGGCATTGAGTGGCCACCATACAGTGAGTGGGCAGCAAGCAGTAATTGGTTAGCAGGCAGTGAGTGGCCAGCATGCAGTAAGTGGCCAGCATGTAGTGAGTGGCCAGCATGTAGTTTGTGGCCAGCATGTAGTGAGTGGCCAGCATGTAGTTTGTGGCCAACATGCAGTGAGTGGCCAGCATGCAGTGTGTGGTCAACATGAAGTGACTGGCCAGCATACAGTGAGTGGCCATTATACAGTGAGTGGCCAGCATGCAGTAAGTGGTCTGCAGGCATTGAGTGGCCAGCATATAATGATTGGCCAGCATGCAGTGAGTGGTCAACATGCAGTGAGTGTCCGGCATGCACTGAGTTGGCTGTATGTAGTGTGAGGCCAGCATGCAGTGAGTGGCCAGCATGTAGTGAATGACCAGCAAGAAGTGAGTGGCTATCATGTAGTGAGTGGTCAACATGCATTGAGTGGTCAGCATACAGTGAGTGGCCAGCATGCAGTGAGTGGCCAGCATGCAGTGAGTGGCCAGCAGGCATTGTGTGGCCAGCATGCAGTGAGTGCCCAGCTTGTAGTGAGTGGTAAACATGCATTGAGTGGTCAGCATACAGTGAGTGGCCAGCATACAGTGAGTGGAGAGCATACAGTGAGTGGTCAGCATGTAATGAGTGGCCAGCAAGAAGTGAGTGGCTAGCATGTAGTGAGTGGCGAACATGCAGTGAGTGGCTAGCATGTAGTGAGTGGCCAGCATGTAGTGAGTGGCCAGTATGTAGTGAGTGGCCAGCATGTAGTGAGTGGCCAGCATGCAGTGAGTGGCCAGCATGTAGTAAGTCGCCAGCATGTAGTGAGTGCCCAGCATGCAGTGAGCTGCCAACATACAGTGAGTGACCAGCATGCAGGAAGTGGTCAGCAGGCTTTGAGTGGTCAGCATGTTGTGAGTGGCCCGCATGCAGTGAGTGGCCATCATGCAGTGAGTGGCCAGCATGCAGTGAGTGGCCAACATGCAGTGAGTGGCCAGCATGAAGTGTGTGGCCAGCATGTAGTGTGTGGCCACAATGTAGTGAGTGGCCCGCATTTAGTGAATGGCCTGCATGCAGTGAATGGCCAGCATGAAATGAGTGGCCAACATGCAGTGAGTGGTCAGCATTTAATGAGTGGCAAACATGCAGTGAGTGGGCACTATTCAGAGAGTGGCAAGCGTGTAGTGAGTGGCCAGCATGTAGATAGAGGCCAGCATGCAATGAGTGGTCAGCATTTAATGAGTGGCCAACATGCAGTGAGTGGTCAGCATTTAATGAGTGGCAAACATGCAGTGAGTGGCCAGCATGTAGTGAGTGGCCAGCATGTAGTGAGTGGCCAGCATGTAGTGAGTGGCCAGCATGTAGTGAGTGGTCAGCAGGCATTGAGTGGCAAACATGCAGTGAGTGGCCAGCAGGCTTTGAGTGGCCAGCATGCAGTGAGTGGCCAGCATGTAGTGAGTGGCCAGCATGTAGTGAGTGGCCTGCATGTAGTGAGTGGTCAACATGCAGTGAGTGGCCAGCATGATGTGAGTGGCCAGCATGTAGTGAGTGGTCAACATGCAGTGAGTGGCCAGCATGATGTGAGTGGCCAGCATGTAGTGAGTGGTCAACATGCAGTGAGTGGCCAGCATGCAGTGAGTGGCCAGCATGTAGTGAGTGGTCAACATGCAGTGAGTGGCCAGCATGATGTGAGTGGCCAGCATGTAGTGAGTGGTCAACATGCAGTGAGTGGCCAGCATGATGTGAGTGGCCAGCATGTAGTGAGTGGTCAACATGCAGTGAGTGGCCAGCATGATGTGAGTGGCCAGCATGTAGTGAGTGGTTGTCGGAAAATCCGACACCATTTAATATATCATACAGATAATAACTGTATTACCAACAAGTTACCCATAGAAAACGTAACTTGTAGTGGAATTACCGTCTATAGAAAACGGGATATCATCACCACATACTATTATAATTCACCAGCTATTCTGCTGGGAATTATTCTTAAATACATAAGTCTTTGGACTTTACCATCATAAAAACATCTTATATAAATTAACTTAATTATCAATATTAAAGTAGAGTAAATGTGACCCTTCTATCACTTTCTGAAATCTGGACAAAGTAGGCCAGGCGTCAGTGGGGAAGGAGGGCAGCCATTGTTGTTTATACGAGACCAGAGGCTCACACGGGAGCAAATTCGGCTCCTGTTAATTTTACTTGGACGTAGTGTTATGGATACCAAAGGTGTACCATCTGTCAACACGCTGTCAACAAATCAAGTTAAGTGTTCTTTCCGAAACCCATTATCTATCATTAGTGGCCATTAATGTCATTATATAGGGTGACCCGGTTAGAACGCGAAATCGCCTCATACTAAAGGTAATTAAGCCAGGTCTTCATGTTCTATGTACTGTATAGTGTTTTCTCTGATATAGCTTGTCATATATAGGATTCTGGCTTCACAGCTAGCGCACTTTTGACAGGTCAAGACGAGGATGGAAGATTTGTGCACCAGTTACTGGGTGATATGGAAGCTACCTCAAAGAGGATAATTTGGTGTCTACACCCTAGTTATACCTGGTGGACTAACCTGCTGTACTATAAGATAAGGAACCTTTTCAATGTATGTAGTTACTGTAGTTTGATTGGCTGCATACATATAAATATAAACCCCCCTAATGTGTAGAGGATCGATTTGTGAGATTATGAGATTATTGCAGAAATACAGTCCACTTATCATTATACAAATTGCTATCGAAGTATATAAATTAACGTAAATATAAATTCATATAAATTAAATAAATATAAATCTCACAGGTCGGTTCCCACAGTGGTCAACATGCAGTGAGTGGCCAGCATGATGTGAGTGGCCAGCATGTAGTGAGTGGTCAACATGCAGTGAGTGGCCAGCATGCAGTGAGTGGCCAGCATGTAGTGAGTGGTCAACATGCAGTGAGTGGCCAGCATGATGTGAGTGGCCAGCATGTAGTGAGTGGTCAACATGCAGTGAGTGGCCAGCATGATGTGAGTGGCCAGCATGTAGTGAGTGGCCAGCATGTTGTGAGTGGCCAGCATGCAGTGAGTGGCCAGCATGCAGGGAGTGGCCAGCATGCAGTGAGTGGCCAGCATGAAGTGAGTGGCCAGCATGTTGTGAGTGGCCAGCATGCAGTGAGTCGCCATCATACAGTGAGTGGCCAGCATGCAGTAAGTGGTCAACAGGCATTGAGTTGCAGCATGCAGTTAGTGGCAAACAGGCATTGAGTGGCCAGCATGATGTGAGTGGCCAGCATGCAGGGAGTGGCCAGCATGCAGTGAGTGGCCAGCATGAAGTGAGTGGCCAGCATGTTGTGAGTGGCCAGCATGCAGTGAGTCGCCATCATACAGTGAGTGGCCAGCATGCAGTAAGTGGTCAGCAGGCATTGAGTGGCCAGCATATAATGATTGGCCAGCATGTAGTGAGTGGCCAGTATACAGTGTGTGGCAAGCAAGCAGTGAGTGGCCAACATTTAGTGAGTGGCCAGCATGCAGTGAATGGCAGCATGCAGTGAGTGGTCAGCAGGCATTGTGTGGCCAGCATATAATGAGTGGCGAGCAAACAGTGAGTGGCCAGCATGCAGTGAGTGCCCAGCTTGTAGTGAGTGGTCAACATGCATTGAGTGGTTAGCATACAGTGAGTGGCCAGCATGCAGTGAGTGGTCAGCATGTAATGAGTGGCCACCATGCAGTGAGTGGAAAGCATGCTGTGAGAGGCCAGCATGTAATGAATGGCCAGCATGCAGTGAATAGCCAGCATGCAGTGAATAGCCAGCATGCAGTGAATAGCCAGCACGCAGTGAGTGGCCAGCATGTACTGAGTGGCCAGCATGCAGTGAGTGGCCAGCATGTAGTGAGTCGCCAGCATGTAGTGAGTGCCCAGCATGCAGTGAGTGCCCAGCATGCAGTGAGTGGCCAGCATGCAGTGAGTGCCCAGCATGCAGTGAGTGCCCAGCATGCAGTGAGTGGCCAGCATGCAGTGAGTGGCCAGAATGTAGTGAGTTGCCAGCATTTAATGAGTGGCCAGCAAGTAGTGAGTGGCCAGCATGCAGTGAGTGTCCAGCATGCAGTGAGTGGCTAGCATGCAGTGAGTGGCTATCATGAAGTGAGTGGCCAATATGTAGTGAGTGGCCAGAATGTAGTGAGTGGCCAGCATGTAGACAGAGGCCAGTATGCAGTGAGTGGCCAGCATGCAGTGAGTGGCCAGCATGCAGTGAGTGGCCAGCATGCAGTGAGTGGTCAGCACGCAGTGAGTGGTCAGCAGGCATTGAGTGGCCAGCAAGGCTTTGAGTAGACAGCATGCAGTGAGTGGCCAGCAGGCACTGAGTGGCCAGCATGCAGTAAGTGGCCAGCATGTAGTGAGTGGCCAGCATGTAGTTTCTGGCCAGCATGCAGTGAGTGGCCAGCATGCAGTGAGTGGCCAGCATGCAGTGAGTGGCCAGCATGCAGTGAGTGGCCAGCATGCAGTGAGTGGCCAGCATGCAGTGAGTGGCCAGCATGCAGTGAGTGGCCAACATGCAGTGAGTGGCCAGCATGCAGTGTGTGGCCAACATGCAGTGAGTGGCCAGCATGCAGTGAGTGGCCAGCATGCAGTGAGTGGCCAACATGCAGTGAGTGGCCAGCATGCAGTGTGTGGCCAACATGCAGTGAGTGGCCAGCATGCAGTGTGTGGCCAGCATGCAGTGAGTGGTCAGCAGGCATTGAGTGGCCACCATACAGTGAGTGGGCAGCATGCAGTAATTGGTTAGCAGGCAGTGAGTGGCCAGCATGCAGTAAGTGGCCAGCATGTAGTGAGTGGCCAGCATGTAGTTTGTGGCCAGCATGTAGTGAGTGGCCAGCATGTAGTTTGTGGCCAACATGCAGTGAGTGGCCAGCATGCAGTGTGTGGTCAACATGAAGTGACTGGCCAGCATACAGTGAGTGGCCATTATACAGTGAGTGGCCAGCATGCAGTAAGTGGTCAGCAGGCATTGAGTGGCCAGCATATAATGATTGGCCAGCATGCAGTGAGTGGTCAACATGCAGTGAGTGTCCGGCATGCACTGAGTTGGCTGTATGTAGTGTGAGGCCAGCATGCAGTGAGTGGCCAGCATGTAGTGAATGACCAGCAAGAAGTGAGTGGCTATCATGTAGTGAGTGGTCAACATGCATTGAGTGGTCAGCATACAGTGAGTGGCCAGCATGCAGTGAGTGGCCAGCATGCAGTGAGTGGCCAGCAGGCATTGTGTGGCCAGCATGCAGTGAGTGCCCAGCTTGTAGTGAGTGGTAAACATGCATTGAGTGGTCAGCATACAGTGAGTGGCCAGCATACAGTGAGTGGAGAGCATACAGTGAGTGGTCAGCATGTAATGAGTGGCCAGCAAGAAGTGAGTGGCTAGCATGTAGTGAGTGGCGAACATGCAGTGAGTGGCTAGCATGTAGTGAGTGGCCAGCATGTAGTGAGTGGCCAGTATGTAGTGAGTGGCCAGCATGTAGTGAGTGGCCAGCATGCAGTGAGTGGCCAGCATGTAGTAAGTCGCCAGCATGTAGTGAGTGCCCAGCATGCAGTGAGCTGCCAACATACAGTGAGTGACCAGCATGCAGGAAGTGGTCAGCAGGCTTTGAGTGGTCAGCATGTTGTGAGTGGCCCGCATGCAGTGAGTGGCCATCATGCAGTGAGTGGCCAGCATGCAGTGAGTGGCCAACATGCAGTGAGTGGCCAGCATGAAGTGTGTGGCCAGCATGTAGTGTGTGGCCACAATGTAGTGAGTGGCCCGCATTTAGTGAATGGCCTGCATGCAGTGAATGGCCAGCATGAAATGAGTGGCCAACATGCAGTGAGTGGTCAGCATTTAATGAGTGGCAAACATGCAGTGAGTGGGCACTATTCAGAGAGTGGCAAGCGTGTAGTGAGTGGCCAGCATGTAGATAGAGGCCAGCATGCAATGAGTGGTCAGCATTTAATGAGTGGCCAACATGCAGTGAGTGGTCAGCATTTAATGAGTGGCAAACATGCAGTGAGTGGCCAGCATGTAGTGAGTGGCCAGCATGTAGTGAGTGGCCAGCATGTAGTGAGTGGCCAGCATGTAGTGAGTGGTCAGCAGGCATTGAGTGGCAAACATGCAGTGAGTGGCCAGCAGGCTTTGAGTGGCCAGCATGCAGTGAGTGGCCAGCATGTAGTGAGTGGCCAGCATGTAGTGAGTGGCCTGCATGTAGTGAGTGGTCAACATGCAGTGAGTGGCCAGCATGATGTGAGTGGCCAGCATGTAGTGAGTGGTCAACATGCAGTGAGTGGCCAGCATGATGTGAGTGGCCAGCATGTAGTGAGTGGTCAACATGCAGTGAGTGGCCAGCATGCAGTGAGTGGCCAGCATGTAGTGAGTGGTCAACATGCAGTGAGTGGCCAGCATGATGTGAGTGGCCAGCATGTAGTGAGTGGTCAACATGCAGTGAGTGGCCAGCATGATGTGAGTGGCCAGCATGTAGTGAGTGGTCAACATGCAGTGAGTGGCCAGCATGATGTGAGTGGCCAGCATGTAGTGAGTGGTCAACATGCAGTGAGTGGCCAGCATGATGTGAGTGGCCAGCATGTAGTGAGTGGTCAACATGCAGTGAGTGGCCAGCATGCAGTGAGTGGCCAGCATGTAGTGAGTGGTCAACATGCAGTGAGTGGCCACCATGATGTGAGTGGCCAGCATGTAGTGAGTGGTCAACATGCAGTGAGTGGCCAGCATGATGTGAGTGGCCAGCATGTAGTGAGTGGCCAGCATGTTGTGAGTGGCCAGCATGCAGTGAGTGGCCAGCATGCAGGGAGTGGCCAGCATGCAGTGAGTGGCCAGCATGAAGTGAGTGGCCAGCATGTTGTGAGTGGCCAGCATGCAGTGAGTCGCCATCATACAGTGAGTGGCCAGCATGCAGTAAGTGGTCAACAGGCATTGAGTTGCAGCATGCAGTTAGTGGCAAACAGGCATTGAGTGGCCAGCATGATGTGAGTGGCCAGCATGCAGGGAGTGGCCAGCATGCAGTGAGTGGCCAGCATGAAGTGAGTGGCCAGCATGTTGTCAGTGGCCAGCATGCAGTGAGTCGCCATCATACAGTGAGTGGCCAGCATGCAGTAAGTGGTCAGCAGGCATTGAGTGGCCAGCATATAATGATTGGCCAGCATGTAGTGAGTGGCCAGTATACAGTGTGTGGCAAGCAAGCAGTGAGTGGCCAACATTTAGTGAGTGGCCAGCATGCAGTGAATGGCAGCATGCAGTGAGTGGTCAGCAGGCATTGTGTGGCCAGCATATAATGAGTGGCGAGCAAACAGTGAGTGGCCAGCATGCAGTGAGTGCCCAGCTTGTAGTGAGTGGTCAACATGCATTGAGTGGTTAGCATACAGTGAGTGGCCAGCATGCAGTGAGTGGTCAGCATGTAATGAGTGGCCACCATGCAGTGAGTGGCCAGCATGTACTGAGTGGCCAGCATGCAGTGAATAGCCAGCATGCAGTGAATAGCCAGCATGCAGTGAATAGCCAGCACGCAGTGAGTGGCCAGCATGTACTGAGTGGCCAGCATGCAGTGAGTGGCCAGCATGTAGTGAGTCGCCAGCATGTAGTGAGTGCCCAGCATGCAGTGAGTGCCCAGCATGCAGTGAGTGGCCAGCATGCAGTGAGTGCCCAGCATGCAGTGAGTGCCCAGCATGCAGTGAGTGGCCAGCATGCAGTGAGTGCCCAGCATGCAGTGAATAGCCAGCATTCAGTGAGTGGCCAGCATGTAGTGAGTCGCCAGCATGTAATGAGTGCCCAGCATGCAGTGAGTGCCCAGCATGCAGTGAGTGGCCAGCATGCAGTGAATAGCCAGCATGTAGTGAATAGCCAGCATGCAGTGAATAGCCAGCATGTAGTGAATAGCCAGCATGCAGTGAATAGCCAGCATGCAGTGAATAGCCAGCATGCAGTGAATAGCCAGCATGTAGTGAATAGCCAGCATGCAGTGAGTGGCCAACATGCAGTGAGTGGCCAGCATGTAGTGAATAGCCAGCATGCAGTGAATAGCCAGCATGTAGTGAATAGCCAGCATGCAGTGAATAGCCAGCATGCAGTGAATAGCCAGCATGCAGTGAATAGCCAGCATGTAGTGAATAACCAGCATGCAGTGAATAGCCAGCATGTAGTGAATAGCCAGCATGCAGTGAATAGCCAGCATGCAGTGAATAGCCAGCATGCAGTGAATAGCCAGCATGTAGTGAATAGCCAGCATGCAGTGAATAGCCAGCATGCAGTGAATAGCCAGCATGCAGTGAATAGCCAGCATGTAGTGAATAGCCAGCATGCAGTGAATAGCCAGCATGCAGTGAATAGCCAGCATGCAGTGAATAGCCAGCATGCAGTGAATAGCCAGCATGCAGTGAGTGGCCAGCATGTAATGAGTGACCAGCATGCAGTGAGTGGTAAGCAGGCATTGAGTGGCCAGCATGTAATGAGTGGCCAGCATGCAGTGAGTGACCAGCATGCAGTGAGTGGTAAGCAGGCATTGAGTGGCCAGCATACAGTGAGTGGCCAGCATGTAGTGAGTGGTCAGTATGCAGTGAATAGCCAGCTTGCAGTGAGTGTCAAGCTTGTAGTGAGTGGTCAACATGCAGTGAGTGGCCAGCATACAGTGAGTGGCCGGCATAAAGTGAGTGGTCAGCATGCAATGAGTGGTCAGCATGTAATGAGTGACCAGCATGTAATGAGTGGCCAGCATGCAGTGAGTTGCCAGCATGCAGTGAGTGGCCAGCTTCTAGTGAGTGGCCAACATGCAGTGAATGGCCAGCATACAGTGAGTGGCCAGCATGCAGTGAGTGGCCATAATGCAGTGAGTGGCCATCATGCAGTGAGTGGCCAGCATGCAGTGAGTGGCCATAATGCAGTGAGTGGCCATCATGCAGTGAGTGGCCAGCATGCAGTGAGTGGCCAGCATGAAGTGAGTGGCCAGCATGTAGTGAGTGGCCAGCATGAAGTGAGTGGCCAGCATGCAGTGAGTGGCCAGCTTGTAGTGAGTGGCCAACATGCAGTGAGTGGCCAGCATATAGTGAGTGGCCAGCATGCAGTGAGTGGCCAGCATGAAGTGAGTGGCCAGCATGTAGTGAGTGTCCAGCATGAAGTGAGTGGCCAGCATGAAGTGAGTGGCCAGCATGCAGTGAGTGGCCAGCATGAAGTGAGTGGCCAGCATGTAGTGAGTGGCCAGAATGTAGTGAGTTGCCAGCATTTAATGAGTGGCCAGCAAGTAGTGAGTGGCCAGCATGCAGTGAGTGTCCAGCATGCAGTGAGTGGCTAGCATGCAGTGAGTGGCTATCATGAAGTGAGTGGCCAATATGTAGTGAGTGGCCAGAATGTAGTGAGTGGCCAGCATGTAGACAGAGGCCAGTATGCAGTGAGTGGCCAGCATGCAGTGAGTGGCCAGCATGCAGTGAGTGGCCAGCATGCAGTGAGTGGTCAGCACGCAGTGAGTGGTCAGCAGGCATTGAGTGGCCAGCAAGGCTTTGAGTAGACAGCATGCAGTGAGTGGCCAGCAGGCACTGAGTGGCCAGCATGCAGTAAGTGGCCAGCATGTAGTGAGTGGCCAGCATGTAGTTTCTGGCCAGCATGCAGTGAGTGGCCAGCATGCAGTGAGTGGCCAGCATGCAGTGAGTGGCCAGCATGCAGTGAGTGGCCAGCATGCAGTGAGTGGCCAGCATGCAGTGAGTGGCCAGCATGCAGTGAGTGGCCAACATGCAGTGAGTGGCCAGCATGCAGTGTGTGGCCAACATGCAGTGAGTGGCCAGCATGCAGTGAGTGGCCAGCATGCAGTGAGTGGCCAACATGCAGTGAGTGGCCAGCATGCAGTGTGTGGCCAACATGCAGTGAGTGGCCAGCATGCAGTGTGTGGCCAGCATGCAGTGAGTGGTCAGCAGGCATTGAGTGGCCACCATACAGTGAGTGGGCAGCATGCAGTAATTGGTTAGCAGGCAGTGAGTGGCCAGCATGCAGTAAGTGGCCAGCATGTAGTGAGTGGCCAGCATGTAGTTTGTGGCCAGCATGTAGTGAGTGGCCAGCATGTAGTTTGTGGCCAACATGCAGTGAGTGGCCAGCATGCAGTGTGTGGTCAACATGAAGTGACTGGCCAGCATACAGTGAGTGGCCATTATACAGTGAGTGGCCAGCATGCAGTAAGTGGTCAGCAGGCATTGAGTGGCCAGCATATAATGATTGGCCAGCATGCAGTGAGTGGTCAACATGCAGTGAGTGTCCGGCATGCACTGAGTTGGCTGTATGTAGTGTGAGGCCAGCATGCAGTGAGTGGCCAGCATGTAGTGAATGACCAGCAAGAAGTGAGTGGCTATCATGTAGTGAGTGGTCAACATGCATTGAGTGGTCAGCATACAGTGAGTGGCCAGCATGCAGTGAGTGGCCAGCATGCAGTGAGTGGCCAGCAGGCATTGTGTGGCCAGCATGCAGTGAGTGCCCAGCTTGTAGTGAGTGGTAAACATGCATTGAGTGGTCAGCATACAGTGAGTGGCCAGCATACAGTGAGTGGAGAGCATACAGTGAGTGGTCAGCATGTAATGAGTGGCCAGCAAGAAGTGAGTGGCTAGCATGTAGTGAGTGGCGAACATGCAGTGAGTGGCTAGCATGTAGTGAGTGGCCAGCATGTAGTGAGTGGCCAGTATGTAGTGAGTGGCCAGCATGTAGTGAGTGGCCAGCATGCAGTGAGTGGCCAGCATGTAGTAAGTCGCCAGCATGTAGTGAGTGCCCAGCATGCAGTGAGCTGCCAACATACAGTGAGTGACCAGCATGCAGGAAGTGGTCAGCAGGCTTTGAGTGGTCAGCATGTTGTGAGTGGCCCGCATGCAGTGAGTGGCCATCATGCAGTGAGTGGCCAGCATGCAGTGAGTGGCCAACATGCAGTGAGTGGCCAGCATGAAGTGTGTGGCCAGCATGTAGTGTGTGGCCACAATGTAGTGAGTGGCCCGCATTTAGTGAATGGCCTGCATGCAGTGAATGGCCAGCATGAAATGAGTGGCCAACATGCAGTGAGTGGTCAGCATTTAATGAGTGGCAAACATGCAGTGAGTGGGCACTATTCAGAGAGTGGCAAGCGTGTAGTGAGTGGCCAGCATGTAGATAGAGGCCAGCATGCAATGAGTGGTCAGCATTTAATGAGTGGCCAACATGCAGTGAGTGGTCAGCATTTAATGAGTGGCAAACATGCAGTGAGTGGCCAGCATGTAGTGAGTGGCCAGCATGTAGTGAGTGGCCAGCATGTAGTGAGTGGCCAGCATGTAGTGAGTGGTCAGCAGGCATTGAGTGGCAAACATGCAGTGAGTGGCCAGCAGGCTTTGAGTGGCCAGCATGCAGTGAGTGGCCAGCATGTAGTGAGTGGCCAGCATGTAGTGAGTGGCCTGCATGTAGTGAGTGGTCAACATGCAGTGAGTGGCCAGCATGATGTGAGTGGCCAGCATGTAGTGAGTGGTCAACATGCAGTGAGTGGCCAGCATGATGTGAGTGGCCAGCATGTAGTGAGTGGTCAACATGCAGTGAGTGGCCAGCATGCAGTGAGTGGCCAGCATGTAGTGAGTGGTCAACATGCAGTGAGTGGCCAGCATGATGTGAGTGGCCAGCATGTAGTGAGTGGTCAACATGCAGTGAGTGGCCAGCATGATGTGAGTGGCCAGCATGTAGTGAGTGGTCAACATGCAGTGAGTGGCCAGCATGATGTGAGTGGCCAGCATGTAGTGAGTGGTCAACATGCAGTGAGTGGCCAGCATGATGTGAGTGGCCAGCATGTAGTGAGTGGTCAACATGCAGTGAGTGGCCAGCATGCAGTGAGTGGCCAGCATGTAGTGAGTGGTCAACATGCAGTGAGTGGCCAGCATGATGTGAGTGGCCAGCATGTAGTGAGTGGTCAACATGCAGTGAGTGGCCAGCATGATGTGAGTGGCCAGCATGTAGTGAGTGGCCAGCATGTTGTGAGTGGCCAGCATGCAGTGAGTGGCCAGCATGCAGGGAGTGGCCAGCATGCAGTGAGTGGCCAGCATGAAGTGAGTGGCCAGCATGTTGTGAGTGGCCAGCATGCAGTGAGTCGCCATCATACAGTGAGTGGCCAGCATGCAGTAAGTGGTCAACAGGCATTGAGTTGCAGCATGCAGTTAGTGGCAAACAGGCATTGAGTGGCCAGCATGATGTGAGTGGCCAGCATGCAGGGAGTGGCCAGCATGCAGTGAGTGGCCAGCATGAAGTGAGTGGCCAGCATGTTGTGAGTGGCCAGCATGCAGTGAGTCGCCATCATACAGTGAGTGGCCAGCATGCAGTAAGTGGTCAGCAGGCATTGAGTGGCCAGCATATAATGATTGGCCAGCATGTAGTGAGTGGCCAGTATACAGTGTGTGGCAAGCAAGCAGTGAGTGGCCAACATTTAGTGAGTGGCCAGCATGCAGTGAATGGCAGCATGCAGTGAGTGGTCAGCAGGCATTGTGTGGCCAGCATATAATGAGTGGCGAGCAAACAGTGAGTGGCCAGCATGCAGTGAGTGCCCAGCTTGTAGTGAGTGGTCAACATGCATTGAGTGGTTAGCATACAGTGAGTGGCCAGCATGCAGTGAGTGGTCAGCATGTAATGAGTGGCCACCATGCAGTGAGTGGAAAGCATGCTGTGAGAGGCCAGCATGTAATGAATGGCCAGCATGCAGTGAATAGCCAGCATGCAGTGAATAGCCAGCATGCAGTGAATAGCCAGCACGCAGTGAGTGGCCAGCATGTACTGAGTGGCCAGCATGCAGTGAGTGGCCAGCATGTAGTGAGTCGCCAGCATGTAGTGAGTGCCCAGCATGCAGTGAGTGCCCAGCATGCAGTGAGTGGCCAGCATGCAGTGAGTGCCCAGCATGCAGTGAGTGCCCAGCATGCAGTGAGTGGCCAGCATGCAGTGAGTGCCCAGCATGCAGTGAATAGCCAGCATTCAGTGAGTGGCCAGCATGTAGTGAGTCGCCAGCATGTAATGAGTGCCCAGCATGCAGTGAGTGCCCAGCATGCAGTGAGTGGCCAGCATGCAGTGAATAGCCAGCATGTAGTGAATAGCCAGCATGCAGTGAATAGCCAGCATGTAGTGAATAGCCAGCATGCAGTGAATAGCCAGCATGCAGTGAATAGCCAGCATGAAGTGAATAGCCAGCATGTAGTGAATAGCCAGCATGCAGTGAGTGGCCAACATGCAGTGAGTGGCCAGCATGTAGTGAATAGCCAGCATGCAGTGAATAGCCAGCATGTAGTGAATAGCCAGCATGCAGTGAATAGCCAGCATGCAGTGAATAGCCAGCATGCAGTGAATAGCCAGCATGTAGTGAATAACCAGCATGCAGTGAATAGCCAGCATGTAGTGAATAGCCAGCATGCAGTGAATAGCCAGCATGCAGTGAATAGCCAGCATGCAGTGAATAGCCAGCATGTAGTGAATAGCCAGCATGCAGTGAATAGCCAGCATGCAGTGAATAGCCAGCATGCAGTGAATAGCCAGCATGTAGTGAATAGCCAGCATGCAGTGAATAGCCAGCATGCAGTGAATAGCCAGCATGCAGTGAATAGCCAGCATGCAGTGAATAGCCAGCATGCAGTGAGTGGCCAGCATGTAATGAGTGACCAGCATGCAGTGAGTGGTAAGCAGGCATTGAGTGGCCAGCATGTAATGAGTGGCCAGCATGCAGTGAGTGACCAGCATGCAGTGAGTGGTAAGCAGGCATTGAGTGGCCAGCATACAGTGAGTGGCCAGCATGTAGTGAGTGGTCAGTATGCAGTGAATAGCCAGCTTGCAGTGAGTGTCAAGCTTGTAGTGAGTGGTCAACATGCAGTGAGTGGCCAGCATACAGTGAGTGGCCGGCATAAAGTGAGTGGTCAGCATGCAATGAGTGGTCAGCATTTAATGAGTGGCCAACATGCAGTGAGTGGTCAGCATGCAGTGAGTGGCCAGCATGAAGTGAGTGGTCAGCATGCAGTAATTGGTCAGCAGGCATTGAGTGGCCAGCATGCAGTGAGTGGCCAGCATGTAGTGAGTGGCCAGCATGTAGTGAGTGGCCAGCATGCAGTGAGTGGCCAGCATGTAGTGAGTGGCCAGCATGTAGTGAGTGGCCAGCAGGCATTGAGTGGAAGGATGCAGTGAGTGACAAGTATGTAGTGAGTTGCCAGCATGAAGTTAGGGGTGAGCAGGCATTGAGTGGCTAACATGCAGTGAGTGATCAGCATGCAGTGAGTGGCCAGCATGCAGTGACTGACCAGCTTGTAGTGAGTGGTCCACATGCAGTGAGTGGCCAGCATGTAGTGTGTGGCCAGCATGTAGTGTGTGGCCAGCATGTAGTGAGTGACCAGCATGTAGTGAGTGGCCAGCATGTAGTGAGTGGTCAGCAAGCATTGAGTGGCAAGCATGCAGTGAGTGACCAGAACGCTTTGAGTGGCCAGCGTGAAGTGAGTGGCCAGCATGCAGTGAGTGGTCAGCATGCATTCAGTGGCCAGCATGCAGTGAGTGACCAGAACGCTTTGAGTGGCCAGCGTGAAGTGAGTGGCCAGCATGTAGTGAGTGGCCAGCATGCAGTGAGTGGTCAGCAGGCATTGAGTGGCAAGCATGCAGTGAGTGACCAGAACGCTTTGAGTGGCCAGCGTGAAGTGAGTGGCCAGCATGTAGTGAGTGGCCAGTATGCAGTGAGTGGTCAGCAGGCATTGAGTGGCCAGCATGCAGTGAGTGACCAACATGCAGTGTGTGGCCAGCATGCAGTGAGTGGTCAGCAGGCATTGAGTGACCAACATATAAGGAGTGGTCAGCAGGCATTGAGTGGCCAGCATGGAGTGAGTGGTCAGCAGGCATTGAGTGACCAGCATATAATGAGTGGCCAGCATGCAGTGAGTGGCCAGCAGTAGTAGGGATGACGACTCATCGTCCCTTTTTTCTTGGAAAAAGGGACGATATGTCTTACCGGTTTCACCGAACTTTTGGGAAGAGGACGCTGAGTAGTCAGGGGTTCCAGGATAATTTGGGCAGTCACTGATTTGGAATTAAGGAATTCTGATGAGAAAATTAATTTCTGAGGTTTTAGAGGTTTGTTAAGAGTTCTTATGGGGGAAATTAAGTAGGAAAACCTTTACAAAAATTCAGAAAAAATGGCTATTATGCTCCTACGGATTTCTTAGGGGGAAAATTTGAATTTTTTCCAGTTCTTACTATGAATAAGCTCTACGGACAAAGTTTGTCTCTTTTCAAACCAACAAATTTTTTCAAAGACCATTTTCTGAGAATATGATCATAGAAGTTTTGTTAAGGAAAACAGACATCTTAACAGTAAGTTTTTTGTTGTTATAACCATTTATGGCTTTTTCACCTGTAATAGACTGAAATTGGACAGAGTCCAGTTGTAGTCAGAATTTCGTCAGAGTCCAGTTTAAGCACAAATTTCATCAGAGTTCAGTTATAGACAGAAATTATTCAGAGTCCAGTTTGTGCCCTAAAATATTCAGAGTCCAGTTTGTGCCCTAAAATATTCAGAGTCCAGTTTGTGCCAGAAAATATTCAGTCCTGTAATCTATGAAAGTTAGTAAGAGTCCATTTTGTAAGCAAAATTCGTCAGAGTCAATTTTCAAACCAATTTTCCTCAGAGTCCATTTTTTACTGAAAAATCGTCAGAGTCCAGTTTATTCCCGAAAATATTCAGGGTCCAGTTTATACCCAAAAAATAATCAGAGTCCAGTTCATGATCGAAATTTGTTAGAGACCACATTTTCGCTACTAATAGCCCAATTTTAGCCTAATTTTAAACAGTCATATTTCAGACTTAGTAAATAAGATCCGAACAATTACCGAGTTCCAGCTTCTGTCCACAGCCTTTGTTCCCTCTCGTATCTTCGGTAACACCTAATCAATTTCCCTGAAATTTTAACCCTCTGTATTACAGACACAAAAAATAAGATCAAGTCAGTTACCGAACTCCAACTCTTCTCCTCCACCATAGTTCATTTGTACAAGTTCTTCAGTAGCAGATCAATTTCCCTGAATTTTTTAACCCCCTGTATTTCAGACACAGTAAATAAGATCAAGTCAGTTACTGAGCTACAGCTCATGTCCCCCACCTTAGTTCATTTGTACAAGTTCTTTGGTAACAGACTAATTTTTCCTGAAATTTGTAACTGCGGTAATTTCAAACATAGTAAAATAGTTCCGAACAATTACCAAACTCTAGCTCACGTCCGCTGCCTTAGCTCATTTGTACATGTTCTTTATTATCAGATCAATTCCCCTGAAATTTAAGATCACTATATTTCTACGTAGTAAAATAAATCAAGACATTAATCGAGTTTTAGCTCATGTCTTCCGCCTTAGCTCTCTCTCGTATCTTCGTTAATAACCCATTAATTTTCAAAAAAATTTAGACCTGCTATAATTCTATGTAGTAAAATAAATCAAGACATTAACCCTGTTTCAGCTCATGTCCTCCACCTTAGTTTATCAAATTATTTCAGATCAAGCCCCTCTCCAGTCTATCAAAGTAAACATCATTACCGTTAATATCCTTTTTGTACTCAGCTATATAATATTCACACGGCCATATAACACCTTACCTTCAATACCTTTTGTTTACCCAAGTAAGCAATAATCACACGGTCAAAATCTCACCTTACCCTTTCCCTCCCTTACCTTCTCATCCCCAACTTATCCAAACCTTCAATAATCGTACTGTATTTGCATATTTTCTCTATATTCTCTGTGCTCATCGTATTCTCATCCATGTTTTCCATATTCACTCCATGTTCTTCAAATGATCACAGCCCATTCAGTTCATATTTTCACAAGTATCTCCATTTTTTCTGTGATCTTTCTCTTAGTCTCATGATGTTCTCTACAAATTCTAGTCATATTTCTATGTTTTCATGTTCATCTCATATTCTCTTTACAACGTTTATACTGAATATTCATGCTGTCTTCCACGTTTTTTCTTCTTTGTCAATATTCATGTTTCTCTACAAGTTCATGTTCCTAACAAGATCACTTTGTTCATCACCTTCACTGGCATGTTTTCTACATTCTTTGTCATATTCTCTATGTTCGTCACAAGTTCATTGTTCATTCTTTGTATTCCCTATTCTGCTTATCATGTTTTTATATTCTCTGTAAGTTCATATTCCCAGCATGTTCACTGTATTCATCAACTTTTCTTACATATTTTCTGTGTTCTTTATCAAGTTCTCAGTATGTTAAATGCATTATCTTACAAGTTCCTTTATAATATAATGTTCCATTGTTTCTTCCGCTCAGTAACTAGTTCTTTGTTAAATATTGTCAACAGCAATACAGTTCCCCCAACAAATTTAGTCACCTCAGTTTTATTTGCAAAACTACATCAAAGTAATTCTCGTAGTCAACGAAATATTTCTTATCAACGCTGTTCTTAAACAAATCTACACTTTATTCAGTACCAAATTTACAAAGACAAACTTTTCTTGTAACTTCTTAACTAAAAATTACTTGTCAATCAACAGAAAACAGTCAGGATTATTCTCGTTCAACACTGTTCTTAACTAAAATAACCTTTCTCCCAGCTAAAAAATAGTCAAAGGAAACTTTCCAGTACTGTTCATAGCTATCTTTATTCATCGTCTATCAACTGAAATAGTCTTGTTCATAATTTCTTAACTAAAATTATTCGTCAGTCAACTAAAAAATAGTCATATTCATCACTGTTCCTAACTAAAATTATGTGTCGTTAAGTAAGAAAAATGGTCAAATGTAGCCTCGTTCCACACTTTCGTAACTAACAATATACATCGTAGAGAACAAAAATAGTCAAATGTAACTAAAATTTTGCCTAGTTAGTAAGAAAAAATATTCAAGGACACTCTTCGAGACATCAAGGACACACTCAGACACACCCCAAGCTACTCTGTGAGAATTCAAAGACACTCTTCGAGACATGAAAGTTACTCTTCGTTCATCAGATAAACTTTCCAAAACATCTTCGTTCATCAAAGTTATTCTCTAAGACATCAAAAATTATTCTCAGAGTCATCAAGATTATTCTCTAAGTCACCTTCGTTCATCAAAGTTATTCTCTAAGACATCAATGTTGTTCTCTAAAACATAAAAAGTTATTCTCTTTGTCATCAAAAGTTATTCTCTGAGCTAACAAAATACTACTCATGTTCTCAAAGTCATTCTCAAATCATCAAAGATATTCTCAGAGACATCAAAGTTAATCTCAGAGCTATCTAAAGTTAATCTCGGTCATCCAAGTTGTTCTGTAAGACATCAAGTAATTTTCAGTCATCAAAGTTATTCTCAGAGTCATCAAAGTTATTCCAAGAGGCATTAAAAATTAATCTCAGTCATCAAAGGTATTCTCTAAGACATCAAAAGTTATTCTAAGACATCAAACGTTAATCTCAATGATATCAACGTTGTTCTGTAAGATATCTTCGTTCATCAAAGTTATTCTCAGAGTCATCAAAGTTATTCTCTAAGTCGTCAAACTTGTTCTCAAAGTCATCAAAGCTAATCTCCAAGTCATCAAAGTTAATCTCTAAGTCAACTTCGTTCTTCAGAGAAACTTTCCAAAACAGCTTCGTTCATCAAAGTTATTCTCTATGTCAGCAAAAGTTGTTCTCTGAGCTATCAAAATACTACCCATGTTCTCAAAAGTCATTCTCAAACTCATCAAAGATATTCTCAGAGACATCAAAAGGTAATCTCTAACTTATTTTCGTTCATTAAAGTTATTCTCTAAGTCATCAAAGTTGTTCTCTAAGACATCAGAGTCATTCACAGAGTCATCAAAAGGTACTCTCATATCCTCAAAGATAATCTCTAAGTTGTCAAAGTTAATCTCAGAGCTATCAAAAGTTAAATACAGTCATCAAAGTTATTCTCTAAGTAACCTTCCGTTCACCAGAGAAACTTTCTAAGACATCTTTGTTCATCAATGTTGTTCTCCAAGACATCTTCGTTTTTTGGGCACAAACTGGACTCTGAATATTTTATAGGACAAACTGGACTCTGAATAATTTTTGTCTGTAACTGGACTCTGATGAAATTTGAGCTTAAACTGTACTCTGACGAATTTCTGACTAAAACTGGACTCTGACGAATTTCTCACTACAACTGGACTCTGTCCAATTTCGGTCTTTTACAGTGAAACACCCGTAAATGGTTATATCAACAAAAACTTACTGTTAAGATGTCTGTTTTCCTTATTCTCAGTAATACGAAAGCTAACTTTACCCTGACTTGTTATAACAAACCTCAATGAAATTATTTTTTCATAAGAACTCTTAACAAAACTTCTATGAAAATGGTATTGAACATTCTATGAACGTGAACATTCCCAGAAAATGGTATTTAAAAATTACACGGTTTTGAAAACAAGGCAAAAAGTGTCCGTAGAGTTTATTCTCAGTAAGAATTGAAAATTTTAGAATTTTTCCCATAAGAAATCCCTAGGAGCATATCGGCCCCTTTTTCTGAATTTTTCTATAAGATTTTCCTATTTATTTTCCTCATAAGAACTCTTAACAAACTTCTAAAATCTCAGAAATTATTTTCCTCATATGAATTCCTTAATTCCAAATCAGTGACTGGCCAAATTCACCTGGAAACCCTGACAGTCAAAACATGAATTCCCCCACCCCCCACCAAAAAAAAATTGTGTTTACAATGTCATCCCTACTACTGCCAGCATGCAGTGAGTGGCCAGCATGTAGTGAGTGGCCAGCATGTAATGAGTGGCCAGCATGCAGTGAGTGGCCAGCATGCAGTGAGTGGCCAGCATGTGGTTAGTGGCCAGCATGCAGCGAGTGGCCAGCATGCAGTGAGTGGCCAGCATGCAGTGAGTGGCCAGCATGTAATGAGTGGCCTGCACGCAGTGAGTGGCCAGCATGTAATGAGTGGCCAGCACGCAGTGAGTGGCCAGCATGCAGTGAGTGGCCAGCATGTAATGAGTGGCCAGCACGCAGTGAGTGGCCAGCATGTAATGAGTGGCCAGCATGTAATGAGTGGCCAGCACGCAGTGAGTGGCCAGCATGTAATGAGTGGCCAGCATGAAGTGAGTGGCCAGCATGCAGTGAGTGGCCAGCATGCAGTGAGTGGCCAGCATGCAGTGAGTGGCCAGCATGTAATGAGTGGCCAGCACGCAGTGAGTGGCCAGCATGTAATGAGTGGCCAGCATGCAGTGAGTGGCCAGCATGCAGTGAGTGGCCAGCATGTAATGAGTGGCCAGCACGCAGTGAGTGACCAGCATGTAGTTAGTGGTCAACATGCAGTGAGTGGCCAGCATGCAGTGAGTGGCCAGCATGCAGTGAGTGGCCAGCATGCAGTGAGTGGCCAGCATGCAGTGAGTGGCTAGCATGCAGTGAGTGGCCAGCATGCAGTGAGTGGTCAACATGAAGTGAGTGGCCAGCATGCAGTGAGTGACCAGCATGCAGTGAGTGGCAAGCATGCAGTGAGTGGCCAGCATGCAGTGAGAGGCCAGCATGCAGTGAGTGGCTAGCATGCAGTGAGAGGCCAGCATGCAGTGAGTGGCTAGCATGCAGTGAGTGGCCAGCATGCAATGAGTGACCAGCATGCAGTGAGTGGCTAGCATGCAGTGAGTGGCCAGCATGCAGTGAGTGGCCAGCATGCAGTGAGTGGCCAGCACGGAGTGAGTGGTCAACATGCAGTGAGTGGTCAACATGTAGTGAGTGGCCAGCATGCAGTGAGTGGCTAGCATGCAGTGAGAAGCCAGCATGCAGTGAGAGGCCAGCATGTAGTTAGTGGTCAACATGCAGTGAGTGTCCAGCATGAAGTGAGTGGCCAGCATGCAGTGAGTGGCCAGCATGCAGTGAGTGGCTAGCATGCAGTGAGTGGCCAGCATGCAGTGAGTGGTCAACATGAAGTGAGTGGCCAGCATGCAGTGAGTGACCAGCATGCAGTGAGTGGCAAGCATGCAGTGAGTGGCCAGCATGCAGTGAGAGGCCAGCATGCAGTGAGTGGCTAGCATGCAGTGAGAGGCCAGCATGCAGTGAGTGGCTAGCATGCAGTGAGTGGCCAGCATGCAATGAGTGACCAGCATGCAGTGAGTGGCCAGCATGCAGTGAGTGGCCAGCATGCAGTGAGTGGCCAGCATGCAGTGAGTGGCCAGCATGCAGCGAGTGGCCAGCATGTAATGAGTGGCCAGCATGCAGTGAGTGGCCAGCATGCAGTGAGTGGCCAGCATGCAGTGAGTGGCCAGCATGCAGTGAGTGGCCAGCATGTAATGCGTGGCCAGCACGCAGTGAGTGGCCAGCATGTAATGAGTGGCCAGCACGCAGTGAGTGGCCAGCATGCAGTGAGTGGCCAGCATGTAATGAGTGGCCAGCACGCAGTGAGTGACCAGCATGTAATGAGTGGCCAGCATGCAGTGAGTGGCCAGCATGCAGTGAGTGGCCAGCATGCAGTGAAAGGCCAGCATGTAATGAGTGGCCAGCACGCAGTGAGTGGCCAGCATGTAGTGAGTGGCCAGCATGTAGTAAGTGGCCAGCATGCAGTGAGAGGCCAGCATGCAGTGAGTGGTCAACATGCAGTGAGTGGTCAACATGCAGTGAGTGGTCAACATGTAGTGAGTGGCCAGCATGCAGTGAGTGGCTAGCATGCAGTGAGAAGCCAGCATGCAGTGAGAGGCCAGCATGCAGTGAGAGGCCAGCATGCAGTGAGTGGCTAGCATGCAGTGAGAGGCCAGCATGCAGTGAGTGGCTAGCATGCAGTGAGTGGCCAGCATGCAGTGAGTGATCAGCATGCAGTGAGTGGCTAGCATGAAGTGAGTGGCCAGCATGCAGTGAGTGGCCAGCATGCAGTGAGTGGCTAGCATGCAGTGAGTGGCCAGCATGCAGTGAGTGGCTAGCATGCAGTGAGTGGCCAGCATGTAGTGAGTGGTCAACATGAAGTGAGTGGCCAGCATGCAGTGAGTGGCCAGCATGCAGTGAGTGGTCAACATGAAGTGAGTGGCTAGCATGCAGTGAGTGAAAAGCATGCAGTGAGTGGCCAGCATGTAGTGAGTGGCCAGCATGCAGTGAGTGGCCAGCAAGCAGTGAGTGGCCAGCATGCATTGAGTGGCCAGCATGTAATGAGTGGCCTGCACGCAGTGGGTGGCCAGCATGTAATGAGTGGCCAGCACGCAGTGAGTGGCCAGCATGCAGTGACTGGCCAGCATGTAATGAGTGGCCAGCACGCAGTGAGTGGCCAGCATGTAATGAAATGCCAGCATGTAATGAGTGGCCAGCACGCAGTGAGTGGCCAGCATGTAATGAGTGGCCAGCATGCAGTGAGTGGCCAGCATGCAGTGAGTGGCCAGCATGCAGTGAGTGGCCAGCATGCAGTGAGTGGCCAGCATGTAATGAGTGGCCAGCACGCAGTGAGTGGCCAGCATGTAATGAGTGGCCAGCACGCAGTGAGTGGCCAGCATGCAGTGAGTGGCCAGCATGTAATGAGTGGCCAGCACGCAGTGAGTGGCCAGCATGGAATGAGTGGCCAGCATGCAGTGAGTGGCCAGCATGCAGTGAGAAGCCAGCATGTAGTGAGTGGCCAGCATGCAGTGAGTGGCCAGCATGTAATGAGTGGCCAGCACGCAGTGAGTGGCCAGCATGCAGTGAGTGGCCAGCATGTAATGAGTGGCCAGCATGCAGTGAGTGGGCAGCATGTAGTGAGTGGCCAGCATGCAGTGAGAGGCCAGCATACAGTAAGTGGTCAACATGCAGTGAGTGGTCAACATGCAGTGAGTGGTCAATATGTAGTGAGTGGCCAGCATGCAGTGAGTGGCTAGCATGCAGTGAGAAGCCAGCATGCAGTGAGAGGCAAGCATGTAGTTAGTGGTCAACATGCAGTGAGTGTCCAGCATGAAGTGAGTGGCCAGCATGCAGTGAGTGGCCAGCATGCAGTGAGTGGCTAGCATGCAGTGAGTGGCCAGCATGCAGCGAGTGGCCAGCATGCAGTGAGTGGCCAGCATGCAGTGAGTGGCCAGCATGCAGCGAGTGGCCAGCATGCAGTGAGTGGCTAGCATGCAGTGAGAAGCCAGCATGCAGTGAGAGGCCAGCATGCAGTGAGAGGCCAGCATGCAGTGAGTGGCTAGCATGCAGTGAGAGGCCAGCATGCAGTGAGTGGCTAGCATGCAGTGAGTGGCCAGCATGCAGTGAGTGATCAGCATGCAGTGAGTGGCTAGCATGAAGTGAGTGGCCAGCATGCAGTGAGTGGCCAGCATGCAGTGAGTGGCTAGCATGCAGTGAGTGGCCAGCATGCAGTGAGTGGCTAGCATGCAGTGAGTGGCCAGCATGTAGTGAGTGGTCAACATGAAGTGAGTGGCCAGCATGCAGTCAGTGGCCAGCATGCAGTGAGTGGTCAACATGAAGTGAGTGGCCAGCATGCAGTGAGTGAAAAGCATGCAGTGAGTGGCCAGCATGTAGTGAGTGGCCAGCATGCAGTGAGTGGCCAGCAAGCAGTGAGTGGCCAGCATGCATTGAGTGGCCAGCATGTAATGAGTGGCCTGCACGCAGTGGGTGGCCAGCATGTAATGAGTGGCCAGCACGCAGTGAGTGGCCAGCATGCAGTGACTGGCCAGCATGTAATGAGTGGCCAGCACGCAGTGAGTGGCCAGCATGTAATGAGATGCCAGCATGTAATGAGTGGCCAGCACGCAGTGAGTGGCCAGCATGTAATGAGTGGCCAGCATGCAGTGAGTGGCCAGCATGCAGTGAGTGGCCAGCATGCAGTGAGTGGCCAGCATGCAGTGAGTGGCCAGCATGTAATGAGTGGCCAGCACGCAGTGAGTGGCCAGCATGTAATGAGTGGCCAGCACGCAGTGAGTGGCCAGCATGCAGTGAGTGGCCAGCATGTAATGAGTGGCCAGCACGCAGTGAGTGGCCAGCATGGAATGAGTGGCCAGCATGCAGTGAGTGGCCAGCATGCAGTGAGAAGCCAGCATGTAGTGAGTGGCCAGCATGCAGTGAGTGGCCAGCATGTAATGAGTGGCCAGCACGCAGTGAGTGGCCAGCATGCAGTGAGTGGCCAGCATGTAATGAGTGGCCAGCATGCAGTGAGTGGGCAGCATGTAGTGAGTGGCCAGCATGCAGTGAGAGGCCAGCATACAGTAAGTGGTCAACATGCAGTGAGTGGTCAACATGCAGTGAGTGGTCAATATGTAGTGAGTGGCCAGCATGCAGTGAGTGGCTAGCATGCAGTGAGAAGCCAGCATGCAGTGAGAGGCAAGCATGTAGTTAGTGGTCAACATGCAGTGAGTGTCCAGCATGAAGTGAGTGGCCAGCATGCAGTGAGTGGCCAGCATGCAGTGAGTGGCTAGCATGCAGTGAGTGGCCAGCATGCACCGAGTGGCCAGCATGCAGTGAGTGGCCAGCATGCAGTGAGTGGCCAGCATGCAGCGAGTGGCCAGCATGCAGTGAGTGGCCAGCATGCAGTGAGTGGCCAGCATGCAGTGAGTGGCCAGCACGCAGGTAGTGGCCAGCATGTAATGAGTGGCAAGCACGCAGTGAGTGGCCAGCATGCAGTGAGTGGCCAGCATGTAATGAGTGGCCAGCACGCAGTGAGTGGCCAGCATGCAGTGAGTGGCCAGCATGTAATGAGTGGCCAGCACGCAGTGAGTGGCCAGCATGGAATGAGTGGCCAGCATGCAGTGAGTGGCCAGCATGCAGTGAGAAGCCAGCATGTAGTGAGTGGCCAGCATGCAGTGAGTGGCCAGCATGTAATGAGTGGCCAGCACGCAGTGAGTGGCCAGCATGCAGTGAGTGGCCAGCATGTAATGAGTGGCCAGCATGTAGTGAGTGGCCAGCATGCAGTGAGTGGCTAGCATGCAGTGAGAAGCCAGCATGCAGTGAGAGGCAAGCATGTAGTTAGTGGTCAACATGCAGTGAGTGTCCAGCATGAAGTGAGTGGCCAGCATGCAGTGAGTGGCCAGCATGCAGTGAGTGGCTAGCATGCAGTGAGTGGCCAGCATGCAGCGAGTGGCCAGCATGCAGTGAGTGGCCAGCATGCAGTGAGTGGCCAGCATGCAGCGAGTGGCCAGCATGCAGTGAGTGGCCAGCATGCAGTGAGTGGCCAGCATGCAGTGAGTGGCCAGCACGCAGGTAGTGGCCAGCATGTAATGAGTGGCAAGCACGCAGTGAGTGGCCAGCATGCAGTGAGTGGCCAGCATGTAATGAGTGGCCAGCATGTAATGAGTGGCCAGCACGCAGTGAGTGGCCAGCATGCAGTGAGTGGCCAGCATGTAATGAGTGGCCAGCACACAGTGAGTGACCAGCATGTAATGAGTGGCCAGCATGCAGTGAGTGGCCAGCATGCAGTGAGTGGCCAGCATGCAGTGGGAGGCCAGCATGCAGTGAGTGACCAACATGCAGTGTGTGGCCAGCATGCAGTGAGTGGTCAGCAGGCATTGAGTGACCAACATATAAGGAGTGGTCAGCAGGCATTGAGTGGCCAGCATGGAGTGAGTGGTCAGCAGGCATTGAGTGACCAGCATATAATGAGTGGCCAGCATTCAGTGAGTGGCCAGCAGTAGTAGGGATGACGACTCATCGTCCCTTTTTTCTTGGAAAAAGGGACGATATGTCTTACCGGTTTCACCGAACTTTTGGGAAGAGGACGCTGAGTAGTCAGGGGTTCCAGGATAATTTGGGCAGTCACTGATTTGGAATTAAGGAATTCTGATGAGAAAATTAATTTCTGAGGTTTTAGAGGTTTGTTAAGAGTTCTTATGGGGGAAATTAAGTAGGAAAACCTTTACAAAAATTCAGAAAAAATGGCTATTATGCTTCTACGGATTTCTTATGGGGAAAATTTAAATTTTTTCCAGTTCTTACTATGAATAAGCTCTACGGACAAAGTTTGTCTCTTTTCAAACCAACAAATTTTTTCAAAGACCATTTTCTGAGAATATGATCATAGAAGTTTTGTTAAGGAAAACAGACATCTTAACAGTAAGTTTTTTGTTGTTATAACCATTTATGGCTTTTTCACCTGTAATAGACCGAAATTGGACAGAGTCCAGTTGTAGTCAGAATTTCGTCAGAGTCCAGTTTAAGCACAAATTTCATCAGAGTTCAGTTATAGACAGAAATTATTCAGAGTCCAGTTTGTGCCCTAAAATATTCAGAGTCCAGTTTGTGCCCTAAAATATTCAGAGTCCAGTTTGTGCCAGAAAATATTCAGTCCTGTAATCTATGAAAGTTAGTAAGAGTCCATTTTGTAAGCAAAATTCGTCAGAGTCAATTTTCAAACCAATTTTCCTCAGAGTCCATTTTTTACTGAAAATTTGTCAGAGTCCAGTTTATTCCCGAAAATATTCAGGGTCCAGTTTATACCCAAAAAATAATCAGAGTCCAGTTCATGATCGAAATTTGTTAGAGACCACATTTTCGCTACTAATAGCCCAATTTTAGCCTAATTTTAAACAGTCATATTTCAGACTTAGTAAATAAGATCCGAACAATTACCGAGTTCCAGCTTCTGTCCACAGCCTTTGTTCCCTCTCGTATCTTCGGTAACACCTAATCAATTTCCCTGAAATTTTAACCCTCTGTATTACAGACACAAAAAATAAGATCAAGTCAGTTACCGAACTCCAACTCTTCTCCTCCACCATAGTTCATTTGTACAAGTTCTTCAGTAGCAGATCAATTTCCCTGAATTTTTTAACCCCCTGTATTTCAGACACAGTAAATAAGATCAAGTCAGTTACTGAGCTACAGCTCATGTCCCCCACCTTAGTTCATTTGTACAAGTTCTTTGGTAACAGACTAATTTTTCCTGAAATTTGTAACTGCGGTAATTTCAAACATAGTAAAATAGTTCCGAACAATTACCAAACTCTAGCTCACGTCCGCTGCCTTAGCTCATTTGTACATGTTCTTTATTATCAGATCAATTCCCCTGAAATTTAAGATCACTATATTTCTACGTAGTAAAATAAATCAAGACATTAATCGAGTTTTAGCTCATGTCTTCCGCCTTAGCTCTCTCTCGTATCTTCGTTAATAACCCATTAATTTTCAAAAAAATTTAGACCTGCTATAATTCTATGTAGTAAAATAAATCAAGACATTAACCCTGTTTCAGCTCATGTCCTCCACCTTAGTTTATCAAATTATTTCAGATCAAGCCCCTCTCCAGTCTATCAAAGTAAACATCATTACCGTTAATATCCTTTTTGTACTCAGCTATATAATATTCACACGGCCATATAACACCTTACCTTCAATACCTTTTGTTTACCCAAGTAAGCAATAATCACACGGTCAAAATCTCACCTTACCCTTTCCCTCCCTTACCTTCTCATCCCCAACTTATCCAAACCTTCAATAATCGTACTGTATTTGCATATTTTCTCTATATTCTCTGTGCTCATCGTATTCTCATCCATGTTTTCCATATTCACTCCATGTTCTTCAAATGATCACAGCCCATTCAGTTCATATTTTCACAAGTATCTCCATTTTTTCTGTGATCTTTCTCTTAGTCTCATGATGTTCTCTACAAATTCTAGTCATATTTCTATGTTTTCATGTTCATCTCATATTCTCTTTACAACGTTTATACTGAATATTCATGCTGTCTTCCACGTTTTTTCTTCTTTGTCAATATTCATGTTTCTCTACAAGTTCATGTTCCTAACAAGATCACTTTGTTCATCACCTTCACTGGCATGTTTTCTACATTCTTTGTCATATTCTCTATGTTCGTCACAAGTTCATTGTTCATTCTTTGTATTCCCTATTCTGCTTATCATGTTTTTATATTCTCTGTAAGTTCATATTCCCAGCATGTTCACTGTATTCATCAACTTTTCTTACATATTTTCTGTGTTCTTTATCAAGTTCTCAGTATGTTAAATGCATTATCTTACAAGTTCCTTTATAATATAATGTTCCATTGTTTCTTCCGCTCAGTAACTAGTTCTTTGTTAAATATTGTCAACAGCAATACAGTTCCCCCAACAAATTTAGTCACCTCAGTTTTATTTGCAAAACTACATCAAAGTAATTCTCGTAGTCAACGAAATATTTCTTATCAACGCTGTTCTTAAACAAATCTACACTTTATTCAGTACCAAATTTACAAAGACAAACTTTTCTTGTAACTTCTTAACTAAAAATTACTTGTCAATCAACAGAAAACAGTCAGGATTATTCTCGTTCAACACTGTTCTTAACTAAAATAACCTTTCTCCCAGCTAAAAAATAGTCAAAGGAAACTTTCCAGTACTGTTCATAGCTATCTTTATTCATCGTCTATCAACTGAAATAGTCTTGTTCATAATTTCTTAACTAAAATTATTCGTCAGTCAACTAAAAAATAGTCATATTCATCACTGTTCCTAACTAAAATTATGTGTCGTTAAGTAAGAAAAATGGTCAAATGTAGCCTCGTTCCACACTTTCGTAACTAACAATATACATCGTAGAGAACAAAAATAGTCAAATGTAACTAAAATTTTGCCTAGTTAGTAAGATAAAATATTCAAGGACACTCTTCGAGACATCAAGGACACACTCAGACACACCCCAAGCTACTCTGTGAGAATTCAAAGACACTCTTCGAGACATGAAAGTTACTCTTCGTTCATCAGATAAACTTTCCAAAACATCTTCGTTCATCAAAGTTATTCTCTAAGACATCAAAAATTATTCTCAGAGTCATCAAGATTATTCTCTAAGTCACCTTCGTTCATCAAAGTTATTCTCTAAGACATCAATGTTGTTCTCTAAAACATAAAAAGTTATTCTCTTTGTCATCAAAAGTTATTCTCTGAGCTAACAAAATACTACTCATGTTCTCAAAGTCATTCTCAAATCATCAAAGATATTCTCAGAGACATCAAAGTTAATCTCAGAGCTATCAAAAAGTTAATCTCAGACATTTTTGTTCGTCAAAGTTTTTCTCAGAGACATCTAAAGTTAATCTCGGTCATCCAAGTTGTTCTGTAAGACATCAAGTAATTTTCAGTCATCAAAGTTATTCTCAGAGTCATCAAAGTTATTCCAAGAGGCATTAAAAATTAATCTCAGTCATCAAAGGTATTCTCTAAGACATCAAAAGTTATTCTAAGACATCAAACGTTAATCTCAATGATATCAACGTTGTTCTGTAAGATATCTTCGTTCATCAAAGTTATTCTCAGAGTCATCAAAGTTATTCTCTAAGTCGTCAAACTTGTTCTCAAAGTCATCAAAGCTAATCTCCAAGTCATCAAAGTTAATCTCTAAGTCAACTTCGTTCTTCAGAGAAACTTTCCAAAACAGCTTCGTTCATCAAAGTTATTCTCTATGTCAGCAAAAGTTGTTCTCTGAGCTATCAAAATACTACCCATGTTCTCAAAAGTCATTCTCAAACTCATCAAAGATATTCTCAGAGACATCAAAAGGTAATCTCTAACTTATTTTCGTTCATTAAAGTTATTCTCTAAGTCATCAAAGTTGTTCTCTAAGACATCAGAGTCATTCACAGAGTCATCAAAAGGTACTCTCATATCCTCAAAGATAATCTCTAAGTAGTCAAAGTTAATCTCAGAGCTATCAAAAGTTAAATACAGTCATCAAAGTTATTCTCTAAGTAACCTTCCGTTCACCAGAGAAACTTTCTAAGACATCTTTGTTCATCAATGTTGTTCTCCAAGACATCTTCGTTTTTTGGGCACAAACTGGACTCTGAATATTTTATAGGACAAACTGGACTCTGAATAATTTTTGTCTGTAACTGGACTCTGATGAAATTTGAGCTTAAACTGTACTCTGACGAATTTCTGACTAAAACTGGACTCTGACGAATTTCTCACTACAACTGGACTCTGTCCAATTTCGGTCTTTTACAGTGAAACACCCGTAAATGGTTATATCAACAAAAACTTACTGTTAAGATGTCTGTTTTCCTTATTCTCAGTAATACGAAAGCTAACTTTACCCTGACTTGTTATAACAAACCTCAATGAAATTATTTTTTCATAAGAACTCTTAACAAAACTTCTATGAAAATGGTATTGAACATTCTATGAACGTGAACATTCTCAGAAAATGGTATTTAAAAATTACACGGTTTTGAAAACAAGGCAAAAAGTGTCCGTAGAGTTTATTCTCAGTAAGAACTGAAAATTTTAGAATTTTTCCCATAAGAAATCCCTAAGAGCATATCGGCCCCTTTTTTCTGAATTTTTCTATAAGATTTTCCTACTTATTTTCCTCATAAGAACTCTTAACAAACTTCTAAAATCTCAGAAATTATTTTCCTCATATGAATTCCTTAATTCCAAATCAGTGACTGGCCAAATTCACCTGGAAACCCTGACAGTCAAAACACGAATTCCCCCACCCCCCACCAAAAAAAAATTGTGTTTACAATGTCATCCCTACTACTGCCAGCATGCAGTGAGTGGCCAGCATGTAATGAGTGGCCAGCATGCAGTGAGTGGCCAGCATGCAGTGAGTGGCCAGCATGTGGTTAGTGGCCAGCATGCAGCGAGTGGCCAGCATGCAGTGAGTGGCCAGCATGCAGTGAGTGGCCAGCATGTAATGAGTGGCCTGCACGCAGTGAGTGGCCAGCATGTAATGAGTGGCCAGCACGCAGTGAGTGGCCAGCATGCAGTGAGTGGCCAGCATGTAATGAGTGGCCAGCACGCAGTGAGTGGCCAGCATGTAATGAGTGGCCAGCATGTAATGAGTGGCCAGCACGCAGTGAGTGGCCAGCATGTAATGAGTGGCCAGCATGCAGTGAGTGGCCAGCATGCAGTGAGTGGCCAGCATGTAATGAGTGGCCAGCACGCAGTGAGTGGCCAGCATGTAATGAGTGGCCAGCACGCAGTGAGTGGCCAGCATGCAGTGAGTGGCCAGCATGTAATGAGTGGCCAGCACGCAGTGAGTGACCAGCATGTAGTTAGTGGTCAACATGCAGTGAGTGGCCAGCATGCAGTGAGTGGCCAGCATGCAGTGAGTGGCCAGCATGCAGTGAGTGGCTAGCATGCAGTGAGTGGCCAGCATGCAGTGAGTGGTCAACATGAAGTGAGTGGCCAGCATGCAGTGAGTGACCAGCATGCAGTGAGTGGCAAGCATGCAGTGAGTGGCCAGCATGCAGTGAGAGGCCAGCATGCAGTGAGTGGCTAGCATGCAGTGAGAGGCCAGCATGCAGTGAGTGGCTAGCATGCAGTGAGTGGCCAGCATGCAATGAGTGACCAGCATGCAGTGAGTGGCTAGCATGCAGTGAGTGGCCAGCATGCAGTGAGTGGCCAGCATGCAGTGAGTGGCCAGCACGGAGTGAGAGGTCAACATGCAGTGAGTGGTCAACATGTAGTGAGTGGCCAGCATGCAGTGAGTGGCTAGCATGCAGTGAGAAGCCAGCATGCAGTGAGAGGCCAGCATGTAGTTAGTGGTCAACATGCAGTGAGTGTCCAGCATGAAGTGAGTGGCCAGCATGCAGTGAGTGGCCAGCATGCAGTGAGTGGCCAGCATGCAGTGAGTGGCTAGCATGCAGTGAGTGGCCAGCATGCAGTGAGTGGTCAACATGAAGTGAGTGGCCAGCATGCAGTGAGTGACCAGCATGCAGTGAGTGGCAAGCATGCAGTGAGTGGCCAGCATGCAGTGAGAGGCCAGCATGCAGTGAGTGGCTAGCATGCAGTGAGAGGCCAGCATGCAGTGAGTGGCTAGCATGCAGTGAGTGGCCAGCATGCAATGAGTAAACAGCATGCAGTGAGTGGATAGCATGCAGTGAGTGGCCAGCATGCAGTGAGTGGCCAGCATGCAGTGAGTGGCCAGCATGCAGCGAGTGGCCAGCATGTAATGAGTGGCCAGCATGCAGTGAGTGGCCAGCATGCAGTGAGTGGCCAGCATGCAGTGAGTGGCCAGCATGCAGTAAGTGGCCAGCATGTAATGAGTGGCCAGCACGCAGTGAGTGACCAGCATGTAATGAGTGGCCAGCATGCAGTGAGTGGCCAGCATGCAGTGAGTGGCCAGCATGCAGTGAAAGGCCAGCATGTAATGAGTGGCCAGCACGCAGTGAGTGGCCAGCATGTAGTGAGTGGCCAGCATGTAGTAAGTGGTCAGCATGCAGTGAGTGGTCAACATGTAGTGAGTGGCCAGCATGCAGTGAGTGGCTAGCATGCAGTGAGAAGCCAGCATGCAGTGAGAAGCCAGCATGCAGTGAGATGCCAGCATGCAGTGAGAGGCCAGCATGCAGTGAGTGGCTAGCATGCAGTGACAGGCCAGCATGCAGTGAGTGGCTAGCATGCAGTGAGTGGCCAGCATGCAGTGAGTGATCAGCATGCAGTGAGTGGCTAGCATGAAGTGAGTGGCCAGCATGCAGTGAGTGGCCAGCATGCAGTGAGTGGCTAGCATGCAGTGAGTGGCCAGCATGCAGTGAGTGGCTAGCATGCAGTGAGTGGCCAGCATGTAGTGAGTGGTCAACATGAAGTGAGTGGCCAGCATGCAGTGAGTGGCCAGCATGCAGTGAGTAGTCAACATGAAGTGAGTGGCCAGCATGCAGTGAGTGACCAGCATGCAGTGAGTGGCCAGCATGTAGTGAGTGGCCAGCATGCAGTGAGTGGCCAGCATGCAGTGAGTGGCCAGCATGCATTGAGTGGCCAGCATGTAAAGAGTGGCCTGCACGCAGTGGGTGGCCAGCATGTAATAAGTGGCCAGCACGCAGTGAGTGGCCAGCATGCAGTGACTGGCCAGCATGTAATGAGTGGCCAGCACGCAGTGAGTGGCCAGCATGTAATGAGTGGCCAGCATGTAATGAGTGGCCAGCACGCAGTGAGTGGCCAGCATGTAATGAGTGGCCAGCATGCAGTGAGTGGCCAGCATGCAGTGAGTGGCCAGCATGCAGTGAGTGGCCAGCATGCAGTGAGTGGCCAGCATGTAATGAGTGGCCAGCACGCAGTGAGTGGCCAGCATGTAATGAGTGGCCAGCACGCAGTGAGTGGCCAGCATGCAGTGAGTAGCTAGCATGTAATGAGTGGCCAGCACGCAGTGAGTGGCCAGCATGGAATGAGTGGCCAGCATGCAGTGAGTGGCCAGCATGCAGTGAGAAGCCAGCATGTAGTGAGTGGCCAGCATGCAGTGAGTGGGCAGCATGCAGTGAGTGGCCAGCATGCAGTGAGTAGCTAGCATGTAATGAGTGGCCAGCACGCAGTGAGTGGCCAGCATGTAATGAGTGGCCAGCACGCAGTGAGTGGCCAGCATGCAGTGAGTGGCCAGCATGTAATGAGTGGCCAGCATGCAGTGAGTGGGCAGCATGTAGTGAGTGGCCAGCATGCAGTGAGAGGCCAGCATACAGTGAGTGGTCAACATGCAGTGAGTGGTCAACATGCAGTGAGTGGTCAATATGTAGTGAGTGGCCAGCATGCAGTGAGTGGCTAGCATGCAGTGAGAAGCCAGCATGCAGTGAGAGGCAAGCATGTAGTTAGTGGTCAACATGCAGTGAGTGTCCAGCATGAAGTGAGTGGCCAGCATGCAGTGAGTGGCCAGCATGCAGTGAGTGGCCAGCATGCAGTGAGTGGCTAGCATGCAGTGAGTGGCCAACTGCAGTGAGTGGTCAACATGAAGTGAGTGGCCAGCATGCAGTGAGTGACCAGCATGCAGTGAGTGGCTAGCATGCAGTGAGTGGCCAGCATGCAGTGTAAGGCCAGCATGCAGTGAGTGGCTAGCATGCAGTGAGAGGCCAGCATGCAGTGAGTGGCCAGCATGCAGTGAGTGGCCAGCATGCAGTGAGTGGCCAGCATGCAGCGAGTGGCCAGCATGCAGTGAGTGGCCAGCATGCAGTGAGTGGCCAGCATGCAGCGAGTGGCCAGCATGCAGTGAGTGGCCAGCATGCAGTGAGTGGCCAGCATGCAGTGAGTGGCCAGCATGCAGTGAGTGGCCAGCACGCAGGTAGTGGCCAGCATGTAACGAGTGGCAAGCACGCAGTGAGTGGCCAGCATGCAGTGAGTGGCCAGCATGTAATGAGTGGCCAGCATGTAATGAGTGGCCAGCACGCAGTGAGTGGCCAGCATTCAGTGAGTGGCCAGCATGTAATGAGTGGCCAGCACGCAGTGAGTGACCAGCATGTAATGAGTGGCCAGCATGCAGTGAGTGGCCAGCATGCAGTGAGTGGCCAGCATGCAGTGGGAGGCCAGCATGTAATAAGTGGCCAGCACGCAGTGAGTGGCCAGCATGTAGTGAGTGGCCAGCATGCAGTGAGTGGCTAGCATGTAGTGAGTGGCCAGCATGCAGTGAGAGGCCAGCATGCAGTGAGTGGTCAACATGCAGTGAGTGGTCAACATGCAGTGAGTGGTCAACATGCAGTGAGTGGTCAACATGAAGTGAGTGGCCAGCATGCAGTGAGAAGCCAGCATGCAGTGAGTGGCCAGCATGCAGTGAGAGGCCAGCATGCAGTGAGTGGCTAGCATGCAGTGAGAGGCCAGCATGCAGTGAGTGGCTAGCATGCAGTGAGTGGCCAGCATGCAGTGAGTGGCTAGCATGCAGTGAGTGGCCAGCATGCAGTGAGTGGCCAGCATGCAGTGAGTGGCTAGCATGCAGTGAGTGGCCAGCATGCAGTGAGTGGCTAGCATGCAGTGAGTGGCCAGCATGCAGTGAGAGGCCAGCATGCAGTGAGTGGTCAACATGAAGTGAGTGGCCAGCATGCAGTGAGTGACCAGCATGTAGTGTGTGGCCTGCAAGCAGTGAGTGGCCATCATACAGTGAGTGGTCAACATGCAGTGAGTGGCCATCATGCAGTGAGTGGTCAACATGCAGTGAGAGGCCAGCATGCAGTGAGTGGCCAGCATGCAGTGTGTGGCCAGCATGCAGTGAGTGACCAGCATGCAGTGAGTGGCTAGCATGCAGTGAGTGACCAGCATGCAGTGAGTGGCTAGCATGCACTGAGTGACCAGCATGTAGTGTGTGGCCTGCAAGCAGTGAGTGGCCAGCATGCAGTGAGAGGCCAGCATGCAGTGAGTGGTCAACATGAAGTGAGTGGCCAGCATGCAGTGAGTGACCAGCATGTAGTGTGTGGCCTGCAAGCAGTGAGTGGCCAGCATGCAGTGAGTGGCCATCATACAGTGAGTGGTCAACATGCAGTGAGTGGCTAACATGCAGTGAGTGGCCAGCATGCAGTGAGTGGCTAGCATGCAGTGAGTGGCCAGCATGTAGTGAGTGGTCAACATGAAGTGAGTGGCCAGCATGCAGTGAGTGGCCAACATGCAGTGAGTGGCTAGCATGCAGTGAGTGGCCAGCATGCAGTGAGTGGCTAGCATGCAGTGAGTGGCCAGCATGTAGTGAGTGGTCAACATGAAGTGAGTGGCCAGCATGCAGTGAGTGGCCAGCATGCAGTGAGTGGTCAACATGAAGTGAGTGGCCAGCATGCAGTGAGTGACCAGCATGCAGTGAGTGGCTAGCATGCAGTGAGTGGCCAGCATGCAGTGAGAGGCTAGCATGCAGTGAGTGGTCAACATGAAGTGAGTGGC
This sequence comes from Procambarus clarkii, assembly GCF_040958095.1. NCBI lineage: Eukaryota > Metazoa > Arthropoda > Malacostraca > Decapoda > Cambaridae > Procambarus > Procambarus clarkii. Next base: position 38,567,104 of record NC_091158.1, read on the forward strand.
CAGCATGCAGTGAGTGACCAGCATGTAGTGTGTGGCCTGCAAGCAGTGAGTGGCCATCATACAGTGAGTGGTCAACATGCAGTGAGTGGCCATCATGCAGTGAGTGGTCAACATGCAGTGAGAGGCCAGCATGTAGTTAGTGGTCAACATGCAGTGAGTGGCTAGCATGCAGTGAGTGGCCATCATGCAATGAGTGACCAGCATGCAGTGAGTGGCTAGCATGCAGTGAGTGGCCAGCATGAAGTGAGTGGCCAGCATGCAGTGAGTGGCCAGCATGCAATGAGTGACCAGCATGCAGTGAGTGGCCAGCATGCAGTGAGTGGCTAGCATGCAGTGAGTGGCCAGCATGCAGTGAGTGGCCAGCATGCAGTGAGTGGCCAGCATGCAGCGAGCGGCCAGCATGCAGTGAGTGGCCAGCATGTAATGAGTGGCCAGCACGCAGTGAGTGGCCAGCATGTAATGAGTGGCCAGCACGCAGTGAGTGGCCAGCATGCAGTGAGTGGCCAGCATGTAATGAGTGGCCAGCACGCAGTGAGTGACCAGCATGTAATGAGTGGCCAGCATGCAGTGAGTGGCCAGCATGCAGTGAGTGGCCAGCATGCAGTGAAAGGCCAGCATGTAATGAGTGGCCAGCACGCAGTGAGTGGCCAGCATGTAGTGAGTGGCCAGCATGTAGTAAGTGGCCAGCATGCAGTGAGAGGCCAGCATGCAGTGAGTGGTCAACATGCAGTGAGTGGTCAACATGCAGTGAGTGGTCAACATGTAGTGATTGGCCAGCATGCAGTGAGTGGCTAGCATGCAGTGAGAAGAAAGCATGCAGTGAGAGGCCAGCATGCAGTGAGTGGTCAACATGAAGTGAGTGGCCAGCATGCAGTGAGTGACCAGCATGCAGTGAGTGGCCAGCATGCAGTGAGAGGCCAGCATGCAGTGAGTGGCTAGCATGCAGTGAGAGGCCAGCATGCAGTGAGTGGCTAGCATGCAGTGAGTGGCCAGCATGCAGTGAGCGACCAGCATGCAGTGAGTGGCTAGCATGAAGTGAGTGGCCAGCATGCAGTGAGTGGCCAGCATGCAGTGAGTGGCTAGCATGCAGTGAGTGGCCAGCATGCAGTGAGTGGCTAGCATGCAGTTAGTGGCCAGAATGTAGTGAGTGGTTAACATGAAGTGAGTGGCCAGCATGCAGTGAGTGGCCAGCATGCAGTGAGTGGTCAACATGAAGTGAGTGGCCAGCATGCAGTGAGTGACCAGCATGCAGTGAGGGGGCCAGCATGTAGTGAGTGGCCAGCATGCAGTGAGTGGCCAGCATGCATTGAGTGGCCAGCATGTAATGAGTGGCATGCACGCAGTGGGTGGCCAACATGTAATGAGTGGCCAGCACGCAGTGAGTGGCCAGCATGCAGTGACTGGCCAGCATGTAATGAGTGGCCAGCACGCAGTGAGTGGCCAGCATGTAATGAGTGGCCAGCATGTAATGAGTGGCCAGCACGCAGTGAGTGGCCAGCATGTAATGAGTGGCCAGCATGCAGTGAGTGGCCAGCATGCAGTGAGTGGCCAGCATGCAGTGAGTGGCCAGCATGCAGTGAGTGGCCAGCATGCAGTGAGTGGCCAGCATGTAATGAGTGGCCAGCACGCAGTGAGTGGCCAGCATGCAGTGAGTGGCCAGCATTAATGAGTGGCCAGCACGCAGTGAGTGGCCAGCATGTAATGAGTGGCCAGCATGCAGTGAGTGGCCAGCATGCAGTGAGAAGCCAGGATGTAGTGAGTGGCCAGCATGCAGTGAGTGGCCAGCATGTAATGAGTGGCCAGCACGCAGTGAGTGGCCAGCATGCAGTGAGTGGCCTGCATGTAATGAGTGGCCAGCATGCAGTGAGTGGGCAGCATGTAGTGAGTGGCCAGCATGCAGTGAGAGGCCAGCATACAGTGAGTGGTCAACATGCAGTGAGTGGTCAACATGCAGTGAGTGGTCAATATGTAGTGAGTGGCCAGCATGCAGTGAGTGGCTAGCATGCAGTGAGAAGCCAGCATGCAGTGAGAGGCCAGCATGTAGTTACTGGTCAACATGCAGTGAGTGTCCAGCATGAAGTGAGTGGCCAGCACACAGTGAGTGGCCAGCATGCAGTGAGTGGCCAGCATGCAGTGAGTGGCTAGCATGCAGTGAGTGACCAGCATGCAGTGAGTGGCTAGCATGCAGTGAGTGGCCAGCATGCAGTGTGAGGCCAGCATGCAGTGAGTGGCTAGCATGCCGTGAGAGGCCAGCATGCAGTGAGTGGCTAGCATGCAGTGAGTGGCCAGCATGCAGTGAGTGGCCAGCATGCAGTGAGTGGCCAGCATGCAGCGAGTGGCCAGCATGCAGTGAGTGCCCAGCATGCAGTGAGTGGCCAGCATGCAGCGAGTGGCCAGCATGCAGTGAGTGGCCAGCATGCAGTGAGTGGCCAGCATGCAGTGAGTGGCCAGCATGCAGTGAGTGGCCAGCACGCAGGTAGTGGCCGGCATGTAATGAGTGGCCAGCACGCAGTGAGTGGCCAGCATGCAGTGAGTGGCCAGCATGTAATGAGTGGCCAGCATGTAATGAGTGGCCAGCACGCAGTGAGTGGCCAGCATGCAGTGAGTGGCCAGCATGTAATGAGTGGCCAGCACGCAGTGAGTGACCAGCATGTAATGAGTGGCCAGCATGTAGTGAGTGGCCAGCACGCAGGTAGTGGCCGGCATGCAGTGAGTGGCCAGCACGCAGGTAGTGGCCGGCATGTAATGAGTGGCCAGCACGCAGTGAGTGGCCAGCATGCAGTGAGTGGCCAGCATGTAATGAGTGGCCAGCATGTAATGAGTGGCCAGCACGCAGTGAGTGGCCAGCATGCAGTGAGTGGCCAGCATGTAATGAGTGGCCAGCACGCAGTGAGTGACCAGCATGTAATGAGTGGCCAGCATGTAGTGAGTGGCCAGCATGCAGTGAGTGGCCAGCATGCAGTGAGAGGCCAGCATGTAATGAGTGGCCAGCACGCAGTGAGTGGCCAGCATGTAGTGAGTGGCCAGCATGCAGTGAGTGGCTAGCATGTAGTGAGTGGCCAGCATGCAGTGAGAGGCCAGCATGCAGTGAGTGGTCAACATGCAGTGAGTGGTCAACATGCAGTGAGTGGTCAACATGCAGTGAGTGGTCAACATGAAGTGAGTGGCCAGCATGCAGTGAGAAGCCAGCATGCAGTGAGTGGCCAGCATGCAGTGAAAGGCCAGCATGCAGTGAATGGCTAGCATGCAGTGAGAGGCCAGCATGCAGTGAGTGGCTAGCATGCAGTGAGTGGCTAGCATGCAGTGAGTGGCCAGCATGCAGTGAGTGGCTAGCATGCAGTGAGTGGCCAGCATGTAGTGAGTGGTCAACATGAAGTGAGTGGCCAGCATGCAGTGAGTGGCCAGCATGCAGTGAGTGGTCAACATGAAGTGAGTGGCAAGTATGCAGTGAGTGACCAGCATGCAGTGAGTGGCTAGCATGCAGTGAGTGGCCAGCATGCAGTGAGAGGCCAGCATGCAGTGAGTGGTCAACATGAAGTGAGTGGCCAGCATGCAGTGAGTGACCAGCATGTAGTGTGTGGCCTGCTAGCAGTGTGTGGCCATCATACAGTGAGTGGTCGACATGCAGTGAGTGGCCATCATGCAGTGAGTGGTCAACATGCAGTGAGAGGCCAGCATGCAGTGAGTGGCCAGCATGCAGTGAGTGGCCAGCATGCAGTGAGTGACCAGCATGCAGTGAGTGGCTAGCATGAAGTGAGTGACCAGCATGCAGTGAGTGGCTAGCATGCAGTGAGTGACCAGCATGTAGTGTGTGGCCTGCAAGCAGTGAGTGGCCAGCATGCAGTGAGAGGCCAGCATGCAGTGAGTGGTCAACATGAAGTGAGTGGCCAGCTTGCAGTGAGTGACCAGCATGTAGTGTGTGGCCTGCAAGCAGTGAGTGGCCAGCATGCAGTGAGTGGCCATCATACTGTGAGTGGTCAACATGCAGTGAGTGGCCATCATGCAGTGAGTGGTCAACATGCAGTGAGTGGCCATCATGCAGTGAGTGGTCAACATGCAGTGAGTGGCTAGCATGCAGTGAGTGACCAGCATGTAGTGTGTGGCCTGCAAGCAGTGAGTGGCCAGCATGCAGTGAGAGGCCAGCATGCAGTGAGTGGTCAACATGTAGTGAGTGGCCAGTATGTAGTGAGTGGCCAGCATGCAGTGAGTGGCTAGCATGCAGTGAGTGGCCTGCAAGCAGTGAGTGGCCAGCATGCAGTGAGTAGCCAGCATGCAGTGAGTGGCCAGCATGCAGTGAGTGGCCAGCATTCAGTGAGTGACCAGCATGCAGTGAGTGGCTAGCATGCAGTGAGTGGCCAGCATGCAGTGAGAGGCCAGCATGCAGTGAGTGGTCAACATGCAGTGAGTGGCCAGCATGCAGTGAGTGGCCAGCATGTAGTGTGTGGCCAGCAAGCAGTGAGTGGCCAGCATGTAATGAGTGGCCAGCATGCAGTGTGTGGCTAGCAAGCAGTGAGTGACCAGCATGCAGTCAGTGGCCAGCATGCTGTGAGGGGCCAGCTTGTAGTGTGTGGCCAGCCAGCAGTGAGTGGCCAGCATGCAGTGAGTGGCCAGCATGTAGTGAGTGACCAGCATGTAGTGTGTGACCAGCATGCAGTGTGTGTCGGAAAATCCGACACCAATTACTAATATCATGCAATTGCAGATAATATTGCTGCATTGTATACACAAATTAACCCATAGAAAATATAGCTTGTAGTGGAATTTTCCGTCAATAGAAAACGGGATATCATTGCCACATAATATTATAAATTCACCAGCTATTCTGCTGGGAATTATTCTTAAATACATTAGTCTTTGGACTTTAACCATCATAAATCGTCTCATTTGAATTAATTTAATTATCAGTATTAAAATAGAGTAAATGTGACCCTTCTATCACTTACTGACATCTGGACAAAGTAGGCCAGTAGCGTCAGTGGTGAGGAAGTGGTCAGCCATTGCTGTTAAGACCAGAGGCGCACGGGAGTAAACAGCTCCTATTTTTTCTCTTGGACGAAGTGTAATGGAGATCATATTAGTGCTCTACCATCATCAACATGCTATCAACAATAATCAAGGGAAGTGTTTTGCCGAAACCCGTTTTCTAATCATTTTTGGCTATTAATGTCAGTAGATAGGGCGGACCGGTTAGAATGCGAACTCGCCTCATACAAAAGCCTTGGTCCTTATCTGATTCATTGTAAAGTGTTTTCTCTGATATAGCTGTCATATATTAGGATTCTGGCTTTACAGTTAGCGCCCTTTGACAGGTCAAGAAGAGGAAGCAAGCTTTGTGAATCAGTTACTGGGTGACGGAAGCTGCCTTACACAAGGAAATTTGGTGTCTACATCCCAGTTATATCTGGTGGACTAAGCCTGTTGTATAATAAGATAAGGAACCTCCTCAATGTATAGTAATATATGTAGTTTAATACTGAAGTTTGATTGGCTGCATATATATAAACTCAATATAACCCCCTCTCTAATGTGTAAGGATCGATTTGTTTGATTATTGCAGAAATACAGTCCACTTAACATCATACAAATTGCTATCGAAATATATAAATTAACGTAAATATAAATTCTATATAAATTCATTTAAATTAAATAAATATAAATCTCACAAGTCGGTTCCCACAGTGTGTGGCCAGCAAGCAGTGAGTGGCCAGCATGCAGTGAGTGGCCAGCATGCAGTGAGTGGCCAGCAAGCAGTGAGTAGCCAGCAAGCAGTGAGTGGCCAGCATGCAGTGTGTGGCCAGCAAGCAGTGAGTGGCCAGCATGTAGTGATTACCTAGCATGCAGTGTGTGGCCAGCAAGCAGTGTGTGGCCAGCAAGCAGTGAGTGGCCAGCATGCAGTGTGTGGCCAGCAAGCAGTGAGTGATCAGCATGCAGTGTGTGGCCAGCAAGCAGTGAGTGGCCAGCATGTAGTGATTACCTAGCATGCAGTGAGTGGCCAGCAAGCAGCGTGTGGCCAGCATGCAGTGAATGGCCAGCATGCAGTGTGTGGCCAGCATGCAGTGTGTGGCCAGCAAGCAGTGTGTGGCCAGCAAGCAGTGTGTGGCCAGCATGCAGTGTGTGGCCAGCATGCAGTGTGTGGCCAGCAAGCTGTGTGTGACCAGCAAGCAGTGTGTTGCCAGCATGCAGTGAGTGGCCAGCATGTAATGATTACCTAGCATGCAGTGAGTGGCCAGCAAGCAGCGTGTGGCCAGCATGCAGTGAGTGGCCAGCATGTAGTGAGTGGCCAGCATGCAGTAAGTGGCCAGCATGCAGTGAGTGGCCAGCATGTAGTGATTACCTAGCATGCAGTGTGTGGCCAGCAATGCAGTGAGTGGCCAGCATGCAGTGAGTAGCCAACATGCAGTGAGTGGCCAGCATGCAGTGTGTGGCCAGCAAGCAGTGTGTGGCCAGCAAGCAGTGAGTGACCAGCATGCAGTGTGTGGCCAGCATGCAGTGAGTGGCCAGCAAGCAGTGTGTGGCCAGCAAGCAGTGAGTAGCCAGCATGCAGTGTGTGGCCAGCATGCAGCGTGTGGCCAGCAAGCAGTGTGTGGCCAGCATGTAGTGAGTGGCCAGCATGCAGTGTGTGGCCAGCATGCAGTTAGTGGCCAGCATGCAGTGAGTGGCCAGCATGCAGTGAGTGGCCAACATGCAGTGTGTGGCCAGCATGCAGTGAGTGGCCAGCATGCAGTGAGCGGCCAGCATGCAGTGTGTGGCCAGCATGCAGTGTGTGGCCAGGATGCAGTGAGTGGCCAGCATGCAGTGAGTGGTCAACATGAAGTGAGTGGCCAGCATGCAGTGAGTGACCAGCATGCAGTGAGTGGCAAGCATGCAGTGAGTGGCCAGCATGCAGTGAGAGGCCAGCATGCAGTGAGTGGCTAGCATGCAGTGAGAGGCCAGCATGCAGTGAGTGGCTAGCATGCAGTGAGTGGCCAGCATGCAATGAGTGACCAGCATGCAGTGAGTGGCTATCATGCAGTGAGTGGCCAGCATGCAGTGAGTGGCCAGCATGCAGTGTGTGGCCAGCATGCAGTGTGTGGCCTGCATGCAGTGAGTGGCCAGCATGCAGTGAGTGGCCAGCATGCAGTGTGTGGCCAGCATGCAGTGTGTGGCCAGGATGCAGTGAGTGGCCAGCATGCAGTGTGTGGCCAGCATGCAGTGTGTGGCCTGCATGCAGTGAGTGGCCAGCATGCAGTGTGTGGCCAGCATGCAGTGTGTGGCCAGCAAGCAGTGTGTGGCCAGCAAGCAGTGTGTGGCCAGCATGCAGTGTGTGGCCAGCATGCAGTGTGTGGCCAGCAAGCTGTGTGTGACCAGCAAGCAGTGTGTTGCCAGCATGCAGTGAGTGGCCAGCATGTAGTGATTACCTAGCATGCAGTGAGTGGCCAGCAAGCAGCGTGTGGCCAGCATGCAGTGAGTGGCCAGCATGTAGTGAGTGGCCAGCATGCAGTAAGTGGCCAGCATGCAGTGAGTGGCCAGCATGTAGTGATTACCTAGCATGCAGTGTGTGGCCAGCATGCAGTGAGTGGCCAGCATGCAGTGAGTAGCCAACATGCAGTGAGTGGCCAGCATGCAGTGTGTGGCCAGCAAGCAGTGTGTGGCCAGCAAGCAGTGAGTGACCAGCATGCAGTGTGTGGCCAGCATGCAGTGAGTGGCCAGCAAGCAGTGTGTGGCCAGCAAGCAGTGAGTGGCCAGCATGCAGTGTGTGGCCAGCATGCAGCGTGTGGCCAGCAAGCAGTGTGTGGCCAGCATGCAGTGAGTGGCCAGCATGCAGTGTGTGGCCAGCATGCAGTGAGTGGCCAGCATGCAGTGAGTGGCCAGCATGCAGTGAGTGGCCAACATGCAGTGTGTGGCCAGCATGCAGTGAGTGGCCAGCATGCAGTGAGCGGCCAGCATGCAGTGTGTGGCCAGCATGCAGTGTGTGGCCAGGATGCAGTGAGTGGCCAGCATGCAGTGAGTGGTCAACATGAAGTGAGTGGCCAGCATGCAGTGAGTGACCAGCATGCAGTGAGTGGCAAGCATGCAGTGAGTGGCCAGCATGCAGTGAGAGGCCAGCATGCAGTGAGTGGCTAGCATGCAGTGAGAGGCCAGCATGCAGTGAGTGGCTAGCATGCAGTGAGTGGCCAGCATGCAATGAGTGACCAGCATGCAGTGAGTGGCTAGCATGCAGTGAGTGGCCAGCATGCAGTGAGTGGCCAGCATGCAGTGTGTGGCCAGCATGCAGTGTGTGGCCTGCATGCAGTGAGTGGCCAGCATGCAGTGAGTGGCCAGCATGCAGTGTGTGGCCAGCATGCAGTGTGTGGCCAGGATGCAGTGAGTGGCCAGCATGCAGTGTGTGGCCAGCATGCAGTGTGTGGCCTGCATGCAGTGAGTGGCCAGCATGCAGTGTGTGGCCAGCATGCAGTGTGTGGCCAGCATGCAGTGAGTGGCCAGCATGCAGTGTGTGGCCTGCATGCAGTGTGTGGCCAGCATGCAGTGAGTGGCCAGCATGTAATGAGTGGCCAGCACACAGTGAGTGGCCAGCATGTAGTTAGTGGTCAACATGCAGTGAGTGGCCAGCATGCAGTGAGTGGCCAGCATGCAGTGAGTGGCCAGCATGCAGTGAGTGGCCAGCATGCAGTGAGTGGCTAGCATGCAGTGAGTGGCCAGCATGCAGTGAGTGGTCAACATGAAGTGAGTGGCCAGCATGCAGTGAGTGACCAGCATGCAGTGAGTGGCAAGCATGCAGTGAGTGGCCAGCATGCAGTGAGAGGCCAGCATGCAGTGAGTGGCTAGCATGCAGTGAGAGGCCAGCATGCAGTGAGTGGCTAGCATGCAGTGAATGGCCAGCATGCAATGAGTGACCAGCATGCAGTGAGTGGCTAGCATGCAGTGAGTGGCCAGCATGCAACGAGTGGCCAGCATGCAGTGAGTGGCCAGCACGCAGTGAGTGGTCAACATGCAGTGAGTGGTCAACATGTAGTGAGTGGCCAGCATGCAGTGAGTGGCTAGCATGCAGTGAGAAGCCAGCATGCAGTGAGAGGCCAGCCTGTAGTTAGTGGTCAACATGCAGTGAGTGTCCAGCATGAAGTGAGTGGCCAGCATGCAGTGAGTGGCCAGCATGCAGTGAGTGGCCAGCATGCAGTGAGTGGCTAGCATGCAGTGAGTGGCCAGCATGCAGTGAGTGGTCAACATGAAGTGAGTGGCCAGCATGCAGTGAGTGACCAGCATGCAGTGAGTGGCAAGCATGCAGTGAGTGGCCAGCACGCAGTGAGTGGTCAACATGCAGTGAGTGGTCAACATGTAGTGAGTGGCCAGCATGCAGTGAGTGGCTAGCATGCAGTGAGAAGCCAGCATGCAGTGAGAGGCCAGCATGTAGTTAGTGGTCAACATGCAGTGAGTGTCCAGCATGAAGTGAGTGGCCAGCATGCAGTGAGTGGCCAGCATGCAGTGAGTGGCCAGCATGCAGTGAGTGGCTAGCATGCAGTGAGTGGCCAGCATGCAGTGAGTGGTCAACATGAAGTGAGTGGCCAGCATGCAGTGAGTGACCAGCATGCAGTGAGTGGCAAGCATGCAGTGAGTGGCCAGCATGCAGTGAGAGGCCAGCATGCAGTGAGTGGCTAGCATGCAGTGAGCGGCCAGCATGCAGTGAGTGGCTAGCATGCAGTGAGTGGCCAGCATGCAATGAGTGACCAGCATGCAGTGAGTGGCTAGCATGCAGTGAGTGGCCAGCATGCAGTGAGTAGCCAGCATGCAGTGAGTGGCCAGCATGCAGCGAGTGGCCAGCATGTAATGAGTGGCCAGCATGCAGTGAGTGGCCAGCATGCAGTGAGTGGCCAGCATGCAGTGAGTGGCCAGCATGCAGTGAGTGGCCAGCATGTAATGAGTGGCCAGCACGCAGTGAGTGGCCAGCATGTAATGAGTGGCCAGCACGCAGTGAGTGGCCAGCATGCAGTGAGTGGCCAGCATGTAATGAGTGGCCAGCACGCAGTGAGTGACCAGCATGTAATGAGTGGCCAGCATGCAGTGAGTGGCCAGCATGCAGTGAGTGGCCAGCATGCAGTGAGTGGCCAGCATGTAATGAGTGGCCAGCACGCAGTGAGTGGCCAGCATGTAGTGAGTGACCAGCATGTAGTAAGTGGCCAGCATGCAGTGAGAGGCCAGCATGCAGTGAGTGGTCAACATGCAGTGAGTGGTCAACATGCAGTGAGTGGTCAACATGTAGTGAGTGCCCAGCATGCAGTGAGTGGCTAGCATGCAGTGAGAAGCCAGCATGTAGTGAGAGGCCAGCACGCAGTGAGTGGCCAGCATGCAGTGAGTGACCAGCATGCAGTGAGTGGCTAGCATGAAGTGAGTGGCCATCATGCAGTGAGTGGCCAGCATGCAGTGAGTGGCTAGCATGCAGTGAGTGGCCAGCATGCAGTGAGTGGCTAGCATGCAGTGAGTGGCCAGCATGTAGTGAGTGGTCAACATGAAGTGAGTGGCCAGCATGCAGTGAGTGACCAGCATGCAGTGAGTGGCCAGCATGTAGTGAGTGGCCAGCATGCAGTGAGTGGCCAGCATGCAGTGAGTGGCCAGCATGCATTGAGTGGCCAGCATGTAATGAGTGGCCTGCACGCAGTGGGTGGCCAGCATGTAATGAGTGGCCAGCACGCAGTGAGTGGCCAGCATGCAGTGACTGGCCAGCATGTAATGAGTGGCTTGCACGCAGTGAGTGGCCAGCATGTAATGAGTGGCCAGCATGTAATGAGTGGCCAGCACGCAGTGAGTGGCCAGCATGTAATGAGTGGCCAGCATGCAGTGAGTGGCCAGCATGCAGTGAGTGGCCAGCATGCAGTAAGTGCCCAGCATGCAGTGAGTGGCCAGCATGTAATGAGTGGCCAACACGCAGTGAGTGGCCAGCATGTAATGAGTGGCCAGCACGCAGTGAGTGGCCAGCATGCAGTGAGTGGCCAGCATGTAATGAGTGGCCAGCACGCAGTGAGTGGCCAGCATGGAATGAGTGGCCAGCATGCAGTGAGTGGCCAGCATGCAGTGAGAAGCCAGCATGTAGTGAGTGGCCAGCATGCAGTGAGTGGCCAGCATGTAATGAGTGGCCAGCACGCAGTGAGTGGCCAGCATGCAGTGAGTGGCCAGCATGTAATGAGTGGCCAGCATGCAGTGAGTGGGCAGCATGTAGTGAGTGGCCAGCATGCAGTGAGAGGCCAGCATACAGTGAGTGGTCAACATGCAGTGAGTGGTCAACATGCAGTGAGTGGTCAATATGTAGTGAGTGGCCAGCATGCAGTGAGTGGCTAGCATGCAGTGAGAAGCCAGCATGCAGTGAGAGGCCAGCATGTAGTTAGTGGTCAACATGCAGTGAGTGTCCAGCATGAAGTGAGTGGCCAGCATGCAGTGAGTGGCCAGCATGCAGTGAGTGGCCAGCATGCAGTGAGTCACTAGCATGCAGTGAGTCACTAGCATGCAGTGAGTGGCCAACTGCAGTGAGTGGTCAACATGAAGTGAGTGGCCAGCATGCAGTGAGTGACCAGCATGCTGTGAGTGGCTAGCATGCAGTGAGTGGCCAGCATGCAGTGTAAGGCCAGCATGCAGTGAGTGGCTAGCATGCAGTGAGAGGCCAGCATGCAGTGAGTGGCTAGCATGCAGTGAGTGGCCAGCATGCAGTGAGTGGCCAGCATGCAGTGAGTGGCCAGCATGCAGCGAGTGGCCAGCATGCAGTGAGTGGCCAGCATGCAGTGAGTGGCCAGCATGCAGCGAGTGGCCAGCATGCAGTGAGTGGCCAGCATGCAGTGAGTGGCCAGCATGCAGTGAGTGGCCAGCATGCAGTGAGTGGCCAGCACGCAGGTAGTGGCCAGCATGTAATGAGTGGCAAGCACGCAGTGAGTGGCCAGCATGCAGTGAGTGGCCAGCATGTAATGAGTGGCCAGCATGTAATGAGTGGCCAGCACGCAGTGAGTGGCCAGCATGCAGTGAGTGGCCAGCATGTAATGAGTGGCCAGCACGCAGTGAGTGACCAGCATGTAATGAGTGGCCAGCATGCAGTGAGTGGCCAGCATGCAGTGAGTGGCCAGCATGCAGTGAGTGGCCAGCATGCAGTGAGTGGCTAGCATGCAGTGAGTGGCCAGCATGCAGTGAGTGGTCAACGTGAAGTGAGTGGCCAGCATGCAGTGAGTGACCAGCATGCAGTGAGTGGCAAGCATGCAGTGAGTGGCCAGCATGCAGTGAGAGGCCAGCATGCAGTGAGTGGCTAGCATGCAGTGAGAGGCCAGCATGCAGTGAGAGGCCAGCATGCAGTGAGTGGCTAGCAAGCAGTGAGTGGCCAGCATGCAATGAGTGACCAGCATGCAGTGAGTGGGTAGCATGCAGTGAGTGGCCAGCATGCAGTGAGTGGCCAGCACGCAGTGAGTGGTCAACATGCAGTGAGTGGTCAACATGTAGTGAGTGGCCAGCATGCAGTGAGTGGCTAGCATGCAGTGAGAAGCCAGCATGCAGTGAGAGGCCAGCATGTAGTTAGTGGTCAACATGCAGTGAGTGTCCAGCATGAAGTGAGTGGCCAGCATGCAGTGAGTGGCCAGCATGCAGTGAGTGGCCAGCATGCAGTGAGTGGCTAGCATGCAGTGAGTGGCCAGCATGCAGTGAGTGGTCAACATGAAGTGAGTGGCCAGCATGCAGTGAGTGGCCAGCACGCAGTGAGTGGTCAACATGCAGTGAGTGGTCAACATGTAGTGAGTGGCCAGCATGCAGTGAGTGGCCAGCATGCAGTGAGAAGCCAGCATGCAGTGAGAGGCCAGCATGTAGTTAGTGGTCAACATGCAGTGAGAGGCCAGCATGTAGTTAGTGGTCAACATGTAGTGAGTGGCCAGCATGCAGTGTGTGGCCAGCATGCAGTGTGTGGCCAGGATGCAGTGAGTGGCCAGCATGCAGTGTGTGGCCAGCATGCAGTGTGTGGCCTGCATGCAGTGAGTGGCCAGCATGCAGTGAGTGGCCAGCATGCAGTGTGTGGCCAGCATGCAGTGTGTGGCCAGCATGCAGTGAGTGGCCAGCATGCAGTGAGTGGCCAGCATGCAGTGAGTGGCCAGCATGCAGTGAGTGGCCAGCATGCAGTGAGTGGCTAGCATGCAGTGAGTGGCCAGCATTCAGTGAGTGACCAGCATGCAGTGAGTGGCTAGCATGCAGTGAGTGGCCAGCATGCAGTGAGTGGTCAACATGAAGTGAGTGGCCAGCATGCAGTGAGTGACCAGCATGCAGTGAGTGGCAAGCATGCAGTGAGTGGCCAGCATGCAGTGAGAGGCCAGCATGCAGTGAGTGGCTAGCATGCAGTGCGAGGCCAGCATGCAGTGAGAGGCCAGCATGCAGTGAGTGGCTAGCATGCAGTGAGTGGCCAGCATGCAGTGAGTGGCCAGCATGCAGTGGGTGGCTAGCATGCAGTGAGTGGCCAACTGCAGTGAGTGGTCAACATGAAGTGAGTGGCCAGCATGCAGTGAGTGACCAGCATGCAGTGAGTGGCTAGCATGCAGTGAGTGGCCAGCATGCAGTGTAAGGCCAGCATGCAGTGAGTGGCTAGCATGCAGTGAGAGGCCAGCATGCAGTGAGTGGCTAGCATGCAGTGAGTGGCCAGCATGCAGTGAGTGGCCAGCATGCAGTGAGTGGCCAGCATGCAGTGAGAGGCCAGCATGCAGTGAGTGGTCAACATGAAGTGAGTGGCCAGCATGCAGTGAGTGACCAGCATGTAGTGTGTGGCCTGCTAGCAGTGTGTGGCCATCATACAGTGAGTGGTCGACATGCAGTGAGTGGCCATCATGCAGTGAGTGGTCAACATGCAGTGAGAGGCCAGCATGCAGTGAGTGGCCAGCATGCAGTGAGTGGCCAGCATGCAGTGAGTGACCAGCATGCAGTGAGTGGCTAGCATGAAGTGAGTGACCAGCATGCAGTGAGTGGCTAGCATGCAGTGAGTGACCAGCATGTAGTGTGTGGCCTGCAAGCAGTGAGTGGCCAGCATGCAGTGAGAGGCCAGCATGCAGTGAGTGGTCAACATGAAGTGAGTGGCCAGCATGCAGTGAGTGACCAGCATGTAGTGTGTGGCCTGCAAGCAGTGAGTGGCCAGCATGCAGTGAGTGGCCATCATACAGTGAGTGGTCAACATGCAGTGAGTGGCCATCATGCAGTGAGTGGTCAACATGCAGTGAGTGGCCATCATGCAGTGAGTGGTCAACATGCAGTGAGTGGCTAGCATGCAGTGAGTGACCAGCATGTAGTGTGTGGCCTGCAAGCAGTGAGTGGCCAGCATGCAGTGAGAGGCCAGCATGCAGTGAGTGGTCAACATGTAGTGAGTGGCCAGTATGTAGTGAGTGGCCAGCATGCAGTGAGTGGCTAGCATGCAGTGAGTGGCCTGCAAGCAGTGAGTGGCCAGCATGCAGTGAGTAGCCAGCATGCAGTGAGTGGCCAGCATGCAGTGAGTGGCCAGCATTCAGTGAGTGACCAGCATGCAGTGAGTGGCTAGCATGCAGTGAGTGGCCAGCATGCAGTGAGAGGCCAGCATGCAGTGAGTGGTCAACATGCAGTGAGTGGCCAGCATGCAGTGAGTGGCCAGCATGTAGTGTGTGGCCAGCAAGCAGTGAGTGGCCAGCATGTAATGAGTGGCCAGCATGCAGTGTGTGGCTAGCAAGCAGTGAGTGACCAGCATGCAGTCAGTGGCCAGCATGCTGTGAGGGGCCAGCTTGTAGTGTGTGGCCAGCCAGCAGTGAGTGGCCAGCATGCAGTGAGTGGCCAGCATGTAGTGAGTGACCAGCATGTAGTGAGTGACCAGCATGCAGTGTGTGTCGGAAAATCCGACACCAATTACTAATATCATGCAATTGCAGATAATATTGCTGCATTGTATACACAAATTAACCCATAGAAAATATAGCTTGTAGTGGAATTTTCCGTCAATAGAAAACGGGATATCATTGCCACATAATATTATAAATTCCCCAGCTATTTTGCTGGGAATTATTCTTAAATACATTAGTCTTTGGACTTTAACCATCATAAATCGTCTCATTTGAATTAATTTAATTATCAGTATTAAAATAGAGTAAATGTGACCCTTCTATCACTTACTGACATCTGGACAAAGTAGGCCAGTAGCGTCAGTGGTGAGGAAGTGGTCAGCCATTGCTGTTAAGACCAGAGGCGCACGGGAGTAAACAGCTCCTATTTTTTCTCTTGGACGAAGTGTAATGGAGATCATATTAGTGCTCTACCATCATCAACATGCTATCAACAATAATCAAGGGAAGTGTTTTGCCGAAACCCGTTTTCTAATCATTTTTGGCTATTAATGTCAGTAGATAGGGCGGACCGGTTAGAATGCGAACTCGCCTCATACAAAAGCCTTGGTCCTTATCTGATTCATTGTAAAGTGTTTTCTCTGATATAGCTGTCATATATTAGGATTCTGGCTTTACAGTTAGCGCCCTTTGACAGGTCAAGAAGAGGAAGCAAGCTTTGTGAATCAGTTACTGGGTGACGGAAGCTGCCTTACACAAGGAAATTTGGTGTCTACATCCCAGTTATATCTGGTGGACTAAGCCTGTTGTATAATAAGATAAGGAACCTCCTCAATGTATAGTAATATATGTAGTTTAATACTGAAGTTTGATTGGCTGCATATATATAAACTCAATATAACCCCCTCTCTAATGTGTAAGGATCGATTTGTTTGATTATTGCAGAAATACAGTCCACTTAACATCATACAAATTGCTATCGAAATATATAAATTAACGTAAATAAAATTCTATATAAATTCATTTAAATTAAATAAATATAAATCTCACAAGTCGGTTCCCACAGTGTGTGGCCAGCAAGCAGTGAGTGGCCAGCATGCAGTGAGTGGCCAGCATGCAGTGAGTGGCCAGCAAGCAGTGAGTAGCCAGCAAGCAGTGAGTGGCCAGCATGCAGTGTGTGGCCAGCAAGCAGTGAGTGGCCAGCATGTAGTGATTACCTAGCATGCAGTGTGTGGCCAGCAAGCAGTGTGTGGCCAGCAAGCAGTGAGTGGCCAGCATGCAGTGTGTGGCCAGCAAGCAGTGAGTGACCAGCATGCAGTGTGTGGCCAGCAAGCAGTGAGTGGCCAGCATGCAGTGATTACCTAGCATGCAGTGAGTGGCCAGCAAGCAGCGTGTGGCCAGCATGCAGTGAATGGCCAGCATGCAGTGTGTGGCCAGCATGCAGTGTGTGGCCAGCAAGCAGTGTGTGGCCAGCAAGCAGTGTGTGGCCAGCATGCAGTGTGTGGCCAACATGCAGTGTGTGGCCAGCAAGCTGTGTGTGACCAGCAAGCAGTGTGTTGCCAGCATGCAGTGAGTGGCCAGCATGTAGTGATTACCTAGCATGCAGTGAGTGGCCAGCAAGCAGCGTGTGGCCAGCATGCAGTGAGTGGCCAGCATGTAGTGAGTGGCCAGCATGCAGTGAGTGGCCAGCATGTAGTGATTACCTAGCATGCAGTGTGTGGCCAGCATGCAGTTAGTGGCCAGCATGCAGTGAGTAGCCAACATGCAGTGAGTGGCCAGCATGCAGTGTGTGGCCAGCAAGCAGTGTGTGGCCAGCAAGCAGTGAGTGACCAGCATGCAGTGTGTGGCCAGCATGCAGTGAGTGGCCAGCAAGCAGTGTGTGGCCAGCAAGCAGTGAGTGGCCAGCATGCAGTGTGTGGCCAGCATGCAGCGTGTGGCCAGCAAGCAGTGTGTGGCCAGCATGCAGTGAGTGGCCAGCATGCAGTGTGTGGCCAGCATGCAGTGAGTGGCCAGCATGCAGTGAGTGGCCAGCATGCAGTGAGTGACCAACATGCAGTGTGTGGCCAGCATGCAGTGAGTGGCCAGCATGCAGTGAGTGGCCAGCATGCAGTGTGTGGCGAGCATGCAGTGTGTGGCCAGGATGCAGTGAGTGGCCAGCATGCAGTGAGTGGTCAACATGAAGTGAGTGGCCAGCATGCAGTGAGTGACCAGCATGCAGGGAGTGGCAAGCATGCAGTGAGTGGCCAGCATGCAGTGAGAGGCCAGCATGCAGTGAGTGGCTAGCATGCAGTGAGAGGCCAGCATGCAGTGAGTGGCTAGCATGCAATGAGTGGCCAGCATGCAATGAGTGACCAGCATGCAGTGAGTGGCTAGCATGCAGTGAGTGGCCAGCATGCAGTGAGTGGCCAGCATGCAGTGTGTGGCCAGCATGCAGTGTGTGGCCTGCATGCAGTGAGTGGCCAGCATGCAGTGAGTGGCCAGCATGCAGTGTGTGGCCAGCATGCAGTGTGTGGCCAGGATGTAGTGAGTGGCCAGCATGCAGTGTGTGGCCAGCATGCAGTGTGTGGCCTGCATGCAGTGAGTGGCCAGCATGCAGTGTGTGGCCAGCATGCAGTGTGTGGCCAGCATGCAGTGAGTGGCCAGCATGCAGTGTGTGGCCTGCATGCAGTGTGTGGCCAGCATGCAGTGAGTGGCCAGCATGTAATGAGCGGCCAGCACACAGTGAGTGGCCAGCATGTAGTTAGTGGTCAACATGCAGTGAGTGGCCAGCATGCAGTGAGTGGCCAGCATGCAGTGAGTGGCCAGCATGCAGTGAGTGGCCAGCATGCAGTGAGAGGCCAGCATGCAGTGAGTGGCTAGCATGCAGTGAGAGGCCAGCATGCAGTGAGTGGCTAGCATGCAGTGAGTGGCCAGCATGCAGTGAGTGGTCAACATGAAGTGAGTGGCCAGCATGCAGTGAGTGACCAGCATGCAGTGAGTGGCAAGCATGCAGTGAGTGGCCAGCATGCAGTGAGAGGCCAGCATGCAGTGAGTGGCTAGCATGCAGTGAGAGGCCAGCATGCAGTGAGTGGCTAGCATGCAGTGAGTGGCCAGCATGCAATGAGTGACCAGCATGCAGTGAGTGGCTAGCATGCAGTGAGTGGCCAGCATGCAGTGAGTGGCCAGCATGCAGTGAGTGGCCAGCACGCAGTGAGTGGTCAACATGCAGTGAGTCGTCAACATGTAGTGAGTGGCCAGCATGCAGTGAGTGGCTAGCATGCAGTGAGAAGCCAGCATGCAGTGAGAGGCCAGCATGTAGTTAGTGGTCAACATGCAGTGAGTGTCCAGCATGAAGTGAGTGGCCAGCATGCAGTGAGTGGCCAGCATGCAGTGAGTGGCCAGCATGCAGTGAGTGGCTAGCATGCAGTGAGTGGCCAGCATGCAGTGAGTGGTCAACATGAAGTGAGTGGCCAGCATGCAGTGAGTGACCAGCATGCAGTGAGTGGCAAGCATGCAGTGAGTGGCCAGCACGCAGTGAGTGGTCAACATGCAGTGAGTGGTCAACATGTAGTGAGTGGCCAGCATGCAGTGAGTGGCTAGCATGCAGTGAGAAGCCAGCATGCAGTGAGAGGCCAGCATGTAGTTAGTGGTCAACATGCAGTGAGTGTCCAGCATGAAGTGAGTGGCCAGCATGCAGTGAGTGGCCAGCATGCAGTGAGTGGCCAGCATGCAGTGAGTGGCTAGCATGCAGTGAGTGGCCAGCATGCAGTGAGTGGTCAACATGAAGTGAGTGGCCAGCATGCAGTGAGTGACCAGCATGCAGTGAGTGGCAAGCATGCAGTGAGTGGCCAGCATGCAGTGAGAGGCCAGCATGCAGTGAGTGGCTAGCATGCAGTGAG
Organism: Procambarus clarkii; assembly: GCF_040958095.1. Taxonomy (NCBI): domain Eukaryota; kingdom Metazoa; phylum Arthropoda; class Malacostraca; order Decapoda; family Cambaridae; genus Procambarus; species Procambarus clarkii. Next base: position 38,585,762 of record NC_091158.1, read on the forward strand.
AGGCCAGCATGCAGTGAGTGGCTAGCATGCAGTGAGTGGCCAGCATGCAATGAGTGACCAGCATGCAGTGAGTGGCTAGCATGCAGTGAGTGGCCAGCATGCAGTGAGTGGCCAGCATGCAGTGAGTGGCCAGCATGCAGCGAGTGGCCAGCATGTAATGAGTGGCCAGCATGCAGTGAGTGGCCAGCATGCAGTGAGTGGCCAGCATGCAGTGAGTGGCCAGCATGCAGTGAGTGGCCAGCATGTAATGAGTGGCCAGCACGCAGTGAGTGGCCAGCATGTAATGAGTGGCCAGCACGCAGTGAGTGGCCAGCATGCAGTGAGTGGCCAGCATGTAATGAGTGGCCAGCACGCAGTGAGTGACCAGCATGTAATGAGTGGCCAGCATGCAGTGAGTGGCCAGCATGCAGTGAGTGGCCAGCATGCAGTGAAAGGCCAGCATGTAATGAGTGGCCAGCACGCAGTGAGTGGCCAGCATGTAGTGAGTGACCAGCATGTAGTAAGTGGCCAGCATGCAGTGAGAGGCCAGCATGCAGTGAGTGGTCAACATGCAGTGAGTGGTCAACATGCAGTGAGTGGTCAACATGTAGTGAGTGCCCAGCATGCAGTGAGTGGCTAGCATGCAGTGAGAAGCCAGCATGCAGTGAGAGGCCAGCACGCAGTGAGTGGCCAGCATGCAGTGAGTGACCATCATGCAGTGAGTAGCCAGCATGCAGTGAGAGGCCAGCATGCAGTGAGTGGCTAGCATGCAGTGAGAGGCCAGCATGCAGTGAGTGGCTAGCATGCAGTGAGTGGCCAGCATGCAGTGAGTGACCAGCATGCAGTGAGTGGCTAGCATGAAGTGAGTGGCCAGCATGCAGTGAGTGGCCAGCATGCAGTGAGTGGCTAGCATGCAGTGAGTGGCCAGCATGCAGTGAGTGGCTAGCATGCAGTGAGTGGCCAGCATGTAGTGAGTGGTCAACATGAAGTGAGTGGCCAGCATGCAGTGAGTGGCCAACATGCAGTGAGTGGTCAACATGAAGTGAGTGGCCAGCATGCAGTGAGTGACCAGCATGCAGTGAGTGGCCAGCATGTAGTGAGTGGCCAGCATGCAGTGAGTGGCCAGCATGCATTGAGTGGCCAGCATGTAATGAGTGGCCTGCACGCAGTGGGTGGCCAGCATGTAATGAGTGGCCAGCACGCAGTGAGTGGCCAGCATCTAATGAGTGGCCAGCATGTAATGAGTGGCCAGCAAGCAGTGAGTGGCCAGCATGTAATGAGTGGCCAGCATGCAGTGAGTGGCCAGCATGCAGTGAGTGGCCAGCATGCAGTGAGTGGCCAGCATGCAGTGAGTGGCCAGCATGTAATGAGTGGCCAGCACGCAGTGAGTGGCCAGCATGTAATGAGTGGCCAGCACGCAGTGAGTGGCCAGCATGCAGTGAGTGGCCAGCATGTAATGAGTGGCCAGCACACAGTGAGTGGCCAGCATGGAATGAGTGGCCAGCATGCAGTGAGTGGCCAGCATGCAGTGAGAAGCCAGCATGTAGTGAGTGGCCAGCATGCAGTGAGTGGCCAGCATGTAATGAGTGGCCAGCACGCAGTGAGTGGCCAGCATGCAGTGAGTGGCCAGCATGTAATGAGTGGCCAGCATGCAGTGAGTGGGCAGCATGTAGTGAGTGGCCAGCATGCAGTGAGAGGCCAGCATACAGTGAGTGGTCAACATGCAGTGAGTGGTCAACATGCAGTGAGTGGTCAATATGTAGTGAGTGGCCAGCATGCAGTGAGTGGCTAGCATGCAGTGAGAAGCCAGCATGCAGTGAGAGGCCAGCATGTAGTTAGTGGTCAACATGCAGTGAGTGTCCAGCATGAAGTGAGTGGCCAGCATGCAGTGAGTGGCCAGCATGCAGTGAGTGGCCAGCATGCAGTGAGTGGCTAGCATGCAGTGAGTGGCCAACTGCAGTGAGTGGTCAACATGAAGTGAGTGGCCAGCATGCAGTGAGTGACCAGCATGCAGTGAGTGGCTAGCATGCAGTGAGTGGCCAGCATGCAGTGTAAGGCCAGCATGCAGTGAGTGGCTAGCATGCAGTGAGAGGCCAGCATGCAGTGAGTGGCTAGCATGCAGTGAGTGGCCAGCATGCAGTGAGTGGCCAGCATGCAGTGAGTGGCCAGCATGCAGCGAGTGGCCAGCATGCAGTGAGTGGCCAGCATGCAGTGAGTGGCCAGCATGCAGCGAGTGGCCAGCATGCAGTGAGTGGCCAGCATGCAGTGAGTGGCCAGCATGCAGTGAGTGGCCAGCATGCAGTGAGTGGCCAGCACGCAGGTAGTGGCCAGCATGTAATGAGTGGCAAGCACGCAGTGAGTGGCCAGCATGCAGTGAGTGGCCAGCATGTAATGAGTGGCCAGCATGTAATGAGTGGCCAGCACGCAGTGAGTGGCCAGCATGCAGTGAGTGGCCAGCATGTAATGAGTGGCCAGCACGCAGTGAGTGACCAGCATGTAATGAGTGGCCAGCATGCAGTGAGTGGCCAGCATGCAGTGAGTGGCCCGCATGCAGTGAGTGGCCAGCATGCAGTGAGTGGCTAGCATGCAGTGAGTGGCCAGCATGCAGTGAGTGGTCAACGTGAAGTGAGTGGCCAGCATGCAGTGAGTGACCAGCATGCAGTGAGTGGCAAGCATGCGGTGAGTGGCCAGCAATGCAGTGAGAGGCCAGCATGCAGTGAGTGGCTAGCATGCAGTGAGAGGCCAGCATGCAGTGAGAGGCCAGCATGCAGTGAGTGGCTAGCATGCAGTGAGTGGCCAGCATGCAATGAGTGACCAGCATGCAGTGAGTGGCTAGCATGCAGTGAGTGGCCAGCATGCAGTGAGTGGCCAGCACGCAGTGAGTGGTCTACATGCAGTGAGTGGTCAACATGTAGTGAGTGGCCAGCATGCAGTGAGTGGCTAGCATGCAGTGAGAAGCCAGCATGCAGTGAGAGGCCAGCATGTAGTTAGTGGTCAACATGCAGTGAGTGTCCAGCATGAAGTGAGTGGCCAGCATGCAGTGAGTGGCCAGCATGCAGTGAGTGGCCAGCATGCAGTGAGTGGCTAGCATGCAGTGAGTTGCCAGCATGCAGTGAGTGGTCAACATGAAGTGAGTGGCCAGCATGCAGTGAGTGGCCAGCACGCAGTGAGTGGTCAACATGCAGTGAGTGGTCAACATGTAGTGAGTGGCCAGCATGCAGTGAGTGGCCAGCATGCAGTGAGAAGCCAGCATGCAGTGAGAGGCCAGCATGTAGTTAGTGGTCAACATGCAGTGAGAGGCCAGCATGTAGTTAGTGGTCAACATGTAGTGAGTGGCCAGCATGCAGTGTGTGGCCAGCATGCAGTGTGTGGCCAGGATGCAGTGAGTGGCCAGCATGCAGTGTGTGGCCAGCATGCAGTGTGTGGCCTGCATGCAGTGAGTGGCCAGCATGCAGTGAGTGGCCAGCATGCAGTGTGTGGCCAGCATGCAGTGTGTGGCCAGCATGCAGTGAGTGGCCAGCATGCAGTGAGTGGCCAGCATGCAGTGAGTGGCCAGCATGCAGTGAGTGGCCAGCATGCAGTGAGTGGCCAGCATGCAGTGAGTGGCTAGCATGCAGTGAGTAACCAGCATGCAGTGAGTGGTCAACATGAAGTGAGTGACCAGCATGCAGTGAGTGACCAGCATGCAGTGAGTGGCAAGCATGCAGTGAGTGGCCAGCATGCAGTGAGAGGCCAGCATGCAGTGAGTGGCTAGCATGCAGTGAGAGGCCAGCATGCAGTGAGAGGCCAGCATGCAGTGAGTGGCTAGCATGCAGTGAGTGGCCAGCATGCAGTGAGTGGCCAGCATGCAGTGAGTGGCTAGCATGCAGTGAGTGGCCAACTGCAGTGAGTGGTCAACATGAAGTGAGTGGCCAGCATGCAGTGAGTGACCATCATGCAGTGAGTGGCTAGCATGTAGTGAGTGGCCAGCATGCAGTGTAAGGCCAGCATGCAGTGAGTGGCTAGCATGCAGTGAGAGGCCAGCATGCAGTGAGTGGCTAGCATGCAGTGAGTGGCCAGCATGCAGTGAGTGGCCAGCATGCAGTGAGTGGCCAGCATGCAGCGAGTGGCCAGCATGCAGTGAGTGGCCAGCATGCAGTGAGTGGCCAGCATGCAGCGAGTGGCCAGCATGCAGTGAGTGGCCAGCATGCAGTGAGTGGCCAGCATGCAGTGAGTGGCCAGCATGCAGTGAGTGGCCAGCACGCAGGTAGTGGCCAGCATGTAATGAGTGGCAAGCACGCAGTGAGTGGCCAGCATGCAGTGAGTGGCCAGCATGTAATGAGTGGCCAGCATGTAATGAGTGGCCAGCACGCAGTGAGTGGCCAGCATGCAGTGAGTGGCCAGCATGTAATGAGTGGCCAGCACGCAGTGAGTGACCAGCATGTAATGAGTGGCCAGCATGCAGTGAGTGGCCAGCATGCAGTGAGTGGCCAGCATGCAGTGAGTGGCCAGCATGCAGTGAGTGGCTAGCATGCAGTGAGTGGCCAGCATGCAGTGAGTGGTCAACGTGAAGTGAGTGGCCAGCATGCAGTGAGTGACCAGCATGCAGTGAGTGGCAAGCATGCAGTGAGTGGCCAGCATGCAGTGAGAGGCCAGCATGCAGTGAGTGGCTAGCATGCAGTGAGAGGCCAGCATGCAGTGAGAGGCCAGCATGCAGTGAGTGGCTAGCATGCAGTGAGTAGCCAGCATGCAAAGAGTGACCAGCATGCAGTGAGTGGCTAGCATGCAGTGAGTGGCCAGCATGCAGTGAGTGGCCAGCATGCAGTGAGTGGCCAGCAGCAGTGAGTGGTCAACATGCAGTGAGTGGTCAACATGTAGTGAGTGGCCAGCATGCAGTGAGTGGCTAGCATGCAGTGAGAAGCCAGCATGCAGTGAGAGGCCAGCATGTAGTTAGTGGTCAACATGCAGTGAGTGGCCAGCATGCAGTGAGTGGCTAGCATGCAGTGAGTGGCCAGCAAGCAGTGAGTGGTCAACATGAAGTGAGAGGCCAGCATGCAGTGAGTGGCTAGCATGCAGTGAGAGGCCAGCATGCAGTGAGAGGCCAGCATGCAGTGAGTGGCTAGCATGCAGTGAGTGGCCAGCATGCAGTGAGTGGCCAGCATGCAGTGAGTGGCTAGCATGCAGTGAGTGGCCAACTGCAGTGAGTGGTCAACATGAAGTGAGTGGCCAGCATGCAGTGAGTGACCAGCATGCAGTGAGTGGCTAGCCTGCAGTGAGTGGCCAGCATGCAGTGTAAGGCCAGCATGCAGTGAGTGGCTAGCATGCAGTGAGAGGCCAGCATGCAGTGAGTGGCTAGCATGCAGTGAGTGGCCAGCATGCAGTGAGTGGCCAGCATGCAGTGAGTGGCCAGCATGCAGCGAGTGGCCAGCATGCAGTGAGTGGCCAGCATGCAGTGAGTGGCCAGCATGCAGCGAGTGGCCAGCATGCAGTGAGTGGCCAGCATGCAGTGAGTGGCCAGCATGCAGTGAGTGGCCAGCATGCAGTGAGTGGCCAGCACGCAGGTAGTGGCCAGCATGTAATGAGTGGCAAGCACGCAGTGAGTGGCCAGCATGCAGTGAGTGGCCAGCATGTAATGAGTGGCCAGCATGTAATGAGTGGCCAGCACGCAGTGAGTGGCCAGCATGCAGTGAGTGGCCAGCATGTAATGAGTGGCCAGCACGCAGTGAGTGACCAGCATGTAATGAGTGGCCAGCATGCAGTGAGTGGCCAGCATGCAGTGAGTGGCCAGCATGCAGTGAGTGGCCAGCATGCAGTGAGTGGCTAGCATGCAGTGAGTGGCCAGCATGCAGTGAGTGGTCAACGTGAAGTGAGTGGCCAGCATGCAGTGAGTGACCAGCATGCAGTGAGTGGCAAGCATGCAGTGAGTGGCCAGCATGCAGTGAGAGGCCAGCATGCAGTGAGTGGCTAGCATGTAGTGAGAGGCCAGCATGCAGTGAGAGGCCAGCATGCAGTGAGTGGCTAGCATGCAGTGAGTAGCCAGCATGCAATGAGTGACCAGCATGCAGTGAGTAGCTAGCATGCAGTGAGTGGCCAGCATGCAGTGAGTGGCCAGCATGCAGTGAGTGGCCAGCAGCAGTGAGTGGTCAACATGCAGTGAGTGGTCAACATGTAGTGAGTGGCCAGCATGCAGTGAGTGGCTAGCATGCAGTGAGAAGCCAGCATGCAGTGAGAGGCCAGCATGTAGTTAGTGGTCAACATGCAGTGAGTGTCCAGCATGAAGTGAGTGGCCAGCATGCAGTGAGTGGCCAGCATGCAGTGAGTGGCCAGCATGCAGTGAGTGGCTAGCATGCAGTGAGTGGCCAGCATGCAGTGAGTGGTCAACATGAAGTGAGTGGCCAGCATGCAGTGAGTGGCCAGCACGCAGTGAGTGGTCAACATGCAGTGAGTGGTCAACATGTAGTGAGTGGCCAGCATGCAGTGAGTGGCCAGCATGCAGTGAGAAGCCAGCATGCAGTGAGAGGCCAGCATGTAGTTAGTGGTCAACATGCAGTGAGAGGCCAGCATGTAGTTAGTGGTCAACATGTAGTGAGTGGCCAGCATGCAGTGTGTGGCCAGCATGCAGTGTGTGGCCAGGATGCAGTGAGTGGCCAGCATGCAGTGTGTGGCCAGCATGCAGTGTGTGGCCTGCATGCAGTGAGTGGCCAGCATGCAGTGTGTGGCCAGCATGCAGTGTGTGGCCAGCATGCAGTGAGTGGCCAGCATGCAGTGTGTGGCCTGCATGCAGTGTGTGGCCAGCACGCAGTGAGTGGCCAGCATGTAGTTAGTGGTCAACATGCAGTGAGTGGCCAGCATGCAGTGAGTGGCCAGCATGCAGTGAGTGGCCAGCATGCAGTGAGTGGCCAGCATGCAGTGAGTGGCTAGCATGCAGTGAGTGGCCAGCATGCAGTGAGTGGTCAACATGAAGTGAGTGGCCAGCATGCAGTGAGTGACCAGCATGCAGTGAGTGGCAAGCATGCAGTGAGTGGCCAGCATGCAGTGAGAGGCCAGCATGCAGTGAGTGGCTAGCATGCAGTGAGAGGCCAGCATGCAGTGAGAGGCCAGCATGCAGTGAGTGGCTAGCATGCAGTGAGTGGCCAGCATGCAATGAGTGACCAGCATGCAGTGAGTGGCTAGCATGCAGTGAGTGGCCAGCATGCAGTGAGTGGCCAGCATGCAGTGAGTGGCCAGCACGCAGTGAGTGGTCAACATGCAGTGAGTGGTCAACATGTAGTGAGTGGCCAGCATGCAGTGAGTGGCTAGCATGCAGTGAGAAGCCAGCATGCAGTGAGAGGCCAGCATGTAGTTAGTGGTCAACATGCAGTGAGTGTCCAGCATGAAGTGAGTGGCCAGCATGCAGTGAGTGGCCAGCATGCAGTGAGTGGCCAGCATGCAGTGAGTGGCTAGCATGCAGTGAGTGGCCAGCATGCAGTGAGTGGTCAACATGAAGAGAGTGGCCAGCATGCAGTGAGTGACCAGCATGCAGTGAGTGGCCAGCATGTAGTGAGTGGCCAGCATGCAGTGAGTGGCCAGCATGCATTGAGTGGCCAGCATGTAATGAGTGGCCTGCACGCAGTGGGTGGCCAGCATGTAATGAGTGGCCAGCACGCAGTGAGTGGCCAGCATCTAATGAGTGGCCAGCATGTAATGAGTGGCCAGCAAGCAGTGAGTGGCCAGCATGAAATGAGTGGCCAGCATGCAGTGAGTGGCCAGCATGCAGTGAGTGGCCAGCATGCAGTGAGTGGCCAGCATGCAGTGAGTGGCCAGCATGTAATGAGTGGCCAGCACGCAGTGAGTGGCCAGCATGTAATGAGTGGCCAGCACGCAGTGAGTGGCCAGCATGCAGTGAGTGGCCAGCATGTAATGAGTGGCCAGCACACAGTGAGTGGCCAGCATGGAATGAGTGGCCAGCATGCAGTGAGTGGCCAGCATGCAGTGAGAAGCCAGCATGTAGTGAGTGGCCAGCATGCAGTGAGTGGCCAGCATGTAATGAGTGGCCAGCACGCAGTGAGTGGCCAGCATGCAGTGAGTGGCCAGCATGTAATGAGTGGCCAGCATGCAGTGAGTGGGCAGCATGTAGTGAGTGGCCAGCATGCTTTGAGAGGCCAGCATACAGTGAGTGGTCAACATGCAGTGAGTGGTCAACATGCAGTGAGTGGTCAATATGTAGTGAGTGGCCAGCATGCAGTGAGTGGCTAGCATGCAGTGAGAGGCCAGCATGCAGTGAGTGGCTAGCATGCAGTGAGTAGCCAGCATGCAATGAGTGACCAGCATGCAGTGAGTGGCTAGCATGCAGTGAGTGGCCAGCATGCAGTGAGTGGCCAGCATGCAGTGAGTGGCCAGCAGCAGTGAGTGGTCAACATGCAGTGAGTGGTCAACATGTAGTGAGTGGCCAGCATGCAGTGAGTGGCTAGCATGCAGTGAGAAGCCAGCATGCAGTGAGAGGCCAGCATGTAGTTAGTGGTCAACATGCAGTGAGTGTCCAGCATGAAGTGAGTGGCCAGCATGCAGTGAGTGGCCAGCATGCAGTGAGTGGCCAGCATGCAGTGAGTGGCTAGCATGCAGTGAGTGGCCAGCATGCAGTGAGTGGTCAACATGAAGTGAGTGGCCAGCATGCAGTGAGTGGCCAGCACGCAGTGAGTGGTCAACATGCAGTGAGTGGTCAACATGTAGTGAGTGGCCAGCATGCAGTGAGTGGCCAGCATGCAGTGAGAAGCCAGCATGCAGTGAGAGGCCAGCATGTAGTTAGTGGTCAACATGCAGTGAGAGGCCAGCATGTAGTTAGTGGTCAACATGTAGTGAGTGGCCAGCATGCAGTGTGTGGCCAGCATGCAGTGTGTGGCCAGGATGCAGTGAGTGGCCAGCATGCAGTGTGTGGCCAGCATGCAGTGTGTGGCCTGCATGCAGTGAGTGGCCAGCATGCAGTGTGTGGCCAGCATGCAGTGTGTGGCCAGCATGCAGTGAGTGGCCAGCATGCAGTGTGTGGCCTGCATGCAGTGTGTGGCCAGCACGCAGTGAGTGGCCAGCATGTAGTTAGTGGTCAACATGCAGTGAGTGGCCAGCATGCAGTGAGTGGCCAGCATGCAGTGAGTGGCCAGCATGCAGTGAGTGGCCAGCATGCAGTGAGTGGCTAGCATGCAGTGAGTGGCCAGCATGCAGTGAGTGGTCAACATGAAGTGAGTGGCCAGCATGCAGTGAGTGACCAGCATGCAGTGAGTGGCAAGCATGCAGTGAGTGGCCAGCATGCAGTGAGAGGCCAGCATGCAGTGAGTGGCTAGCATGCAGTGAGAGGCCAGCATGCAGTGAGAGGCCAGCATGCAGTGAGTGGCTAGCATGCAGTGAGTGGCCAGCATGCAATGAGTGACCAGCATGCAGTGAGTGGCTAGCATGCAGTGAGTGGCCAGCATGCAGTGAGTGGCCAGCATGCAGTGAGTGGCCAGCACGCAGTGAGTGGTCAACATGCAGTGAGTGGTCAACATGTAGTGAGTGGCCAGCATGCAGTGAGTGGCTAGCATGCAGTGAGAAGCCAGCATGCAGTGAGAGGCCAGCATGTAGTTAGTGGTCAACATGCAGTGAGTGTCCAGCATGAAGTGAGTGGCCAGCATGCAGTGAGTGGCCAGCATGCAGTGAGTGGCCAGCATGCAGTGAGTGGCTAGCATGCAGTGAGTGGCCAGCATGCAGTGAGTGGTCAACATGAAGTGAGTGGCCAGCATGCAGTGAGTGGCCAGCACGCAGTGAGTGGTCAACATGCAGTGAGTGGTCAACATGTAGTGAGTGGCCAGCATGCAGTGAGTGGCCAGCATGCAGTGAGAAGCCAGCATGCAGTGAGAGGCCAGCATGTAGTTAGTGGTCAACATGCAGTGAGAGGCCAGCATGTAGTTAGTGGTCAACATGTAGTGAGTGGCCAGCATGCAGTGTGTGGCCAGCATGCAGTGTGTGGCCAGGATGCAGTGAGTGGCCAGCATGCAGTGTGTGGCCAGCATGCAGTGTGTGGCCTGCATGCAGTGAGTGGCCAGCATGCAGTGTGTGGCCAGCATGCAGTGTGTGGCCAGCATGCAGTGAGTGGCCAGCATGCAGTGTGTGGCCTGCATGCAGTGTGTGGCCAGCACGCAGTGAGTGGCCAGCATGTAGTTAGTGGTCAACATGCAGTGAGTGGCCAGCATGCAGTGAGTGGCCAGCATGCAGTGAGTGGCCAGCATGCAGTGAGTGGCCAGCATGCAGTGAGTGGCTAGCATGCAGTGAGTGGCCAGCATGCAGTGAGTGGTCAACATGAAGTGAGTGGCCAGCATGCAGTGAGTGACCAGCATGCAGTGAGTGGCAAGCATGCAGTGAGTGGCCAGCATGCAGTGAGAGGCCAGCATGCAGTGAGTGGCTAGCATGCAGTGAGAGGCCAGCATGCAGTGAGAGGCCAGCATGCAGTGAGTGGCTAGCATGCAGTGAGTGGCCAGCATGCAATGAGTGACCAGCATGCAGTGAGTGGCTAGCATGCAGTGAGTGGCCAGCATGCAGTGAGTGGCCAGCATGCAGTGAGTGGCCAGCACGCAGTGAGTGGTCAACATGCAGTGAGTGGTCAACATGTAGTGAGTGGCCAGCATGCAGTGAGTGGCTAGCATGCAGTGAGAAGCCAGCATGCAGTGAGAGGCCAGCATGTAGTTAGTGGTCAACATGCAGTGAGTGTCCAGCATGAAGTGAGTGGCCAGCATGCAGTGAGTGGCCAGCATGCAGTGAGTGGCCAGCATGCAGTGAGTGGCTAGCATGCAGTGAGTGGCCAGCATGCAGTGAGTGGTCAACATGAAGTGAGTGGCCAGCATGCAGTGAGTGACCAGCATGCAGTGAGTGGCCAGCATGTAGTGAGTGGCCAGCATGCAGTGAGTGGCCAGCATGCATTGAGTGGCCAGCATGTAATGAGTGGCCTGCACGCAGTGGGTGGCCAGCATGTAATGAGTGGCCAGCACGCAGTGAGTGGCCAGCATCTAATGAGTGGCCAGCATGTAATGAGTGGCCAGCAAGCAGTGAGTGGCCAGCATGTAATGAGTGGCCAGCATGCAGTGAGTGGCCAGCATGCAGTGAGTGGCCAGCATGCAGTGAGTGGCCAGCATGCAGTGAGTGGCCAGCATGTAATGAGTGGCCAGCACGCAGTGAGTGGCCAGCATGTAATGAGTGGCCAGCACGCAGTGAGTGGCCAGCATGCAGTGAGTGGCCAGCATGTAATGAGTGGCCAGCACACAGTGAGTGGCCAGCATGGAATGAGTGGCCAGCATGCAGTGAGTGGCCAGCATGCAGTGAGAAGCCAGCATGTAGTGAGTGGCCAGCATGCAGTGAGTGGCCAGCATGCAGTGAGTGGCTAGCATGCAGTGAGTGGCCAGCATGCAGTGAGTGGTCAACATGAAGTGAGTGGCCAGCATGCAGTGAGTGGCCAGCACGCAGTGAGTGGTCAACATGCAGTGAGTGGTCAACATGTAGTGAGTGGCCAGCATGCAGTGAGTGGCCAGCATGCAGTGAGAAGCCAGCATGCAGTGAGAGGCCAGCATGTAGTTAGTGGTCAACATGCAGTGAGAGGCCAGCATGTAGTTAGTGGTCAACATGTAGTGAGTGGCCAGCATGCAGTGTGTGGCCAGCATGCAGTGTGTGGCCAGGATGCAGTGAGTGGCCAGCATGCAGTGTGTGGCCAGCATGCAGTGTGTGGCCTGCATGCAGTGAGTGGCCAGCATGCAGTGTGTGGCCAGCATGCAGTGAGTGGCCAGCATGCAGTGTGTGGCCTGCATGCAGTGTGTGGCCAGCACGCAGTGAGTGGCCAGCATGTAGTTAGTGGTCAACATGCAGTGAGTGGCCAGCATGCAGTGAGTGGCCAGCATGCAGTGAGTGGCCAGCATGCAGTGAGTGGCCAGCATGCAGTGAGTGGCTAGCATGCAGTGAGTGGCCAGCATGCAGTGAGTGGTCAACATGAAGTGAGTGGCCAGCATGCAGTGAGTGACCAGCATGCAGTGAGTGGCAAGCATGCAGTGAGTGGCCAGCATGCAGTGAGAGGCCAGCATGCAGTGAGTGGCTAGCATGCAGTGAGAGGCCAGCATGCAGTGAGAGGCCAGCATGCAGTGAGTGGCTAGCATGCAGTGAGTGGCCAGCATGCAATGAGTGACCAGCATGCAGTGAGTGGCTAGCATGCAGTGAGTGGCCAGCATGCAGTGAGTGGCCAGCATGCAGTGAGTGGCCAGCACGCAGTGAGTGGTCAACATGCAGTGAGTGGTCAACATGTAGTGAGTGGCCAGCATGCAGTGAGTGGCTAGCATGCAGTGAGAAGCCAGCATGCAGTGAGAGGCCAGCATGTAGTTAGTGGTCAACATGCAGTGAGTGTCCAGCATGAAGTGAGTGGCCAGCATGCAGTGAGTGGCCAGCATGCAGTGAGTGGCCAGCATGCAGTGAGTGGCTAGCATGCAGTGAGTGGCCAGCATGCAGTGAGTGGTCAACATTAAGTGAGTGGCCAGCATGCAGTGAGTGACCAGCATGCAGTGAGTGGCCAGCATGTAGTGAGTGGCCAGCATGCAGTGAGTGGCCAGCATGCATTGAGTGGCCAGCATGTAATGAGTGGCCTGCACGCAGTGGGTGGCCAGCATGTAATGAGTGGCCAGCACGCAGTGAGTGGCCAGCATCTAATGAGTGGCCAGCATGTAATGAGTGGCCAGCAAGCAGTGAGTGGCCAGCATGTAATGAGTGGCCAGCATGCAGTGAGTGGCCAGCATGCAGTGAGTGGCCAGCATGCAGTGAGTGGCCAGCATGCAGTGAGTGGCCAGCATGTAATGAGTGGCCAGCACGCAGTGAGTGGCCAGCATGTAATGAGTGGCCAGCACGCAGTGAGTGGCCAGCATGCAGTGAGTGGCCAGCATGTAATGAGTGGCCAGCACACAGTGAGTGGCCAGCATGGAATGAGTGGCCAGCATGCAGTGAGTGGCCAGCATGCAGTGAGAAGCCAGCATGTAGTGAGTGGCCAGCATGCAGTGAGTGGCCAGCATGTAATGAGTGGCCAGCACGCAGTGAGTGGCCAGCATGCAGTGAGTGGCCAGCATGTAATGAGTGGCCAGCATGCAGTGAGTGGGCAGCATGTAGTGAGTGGCCAGCATGCAGTGAGAGGCCAGCATACAGTGAGTGGTCAACATGCAGTGAGTGGTCAACATGCAGTGAGTGGTCAATATGTAGTGAGTGGCCAGCATGCAGTGAGTGGCTAGCATGCAGTGAGAAGCCAGCATGCAGTGAGAGGCCAGCATGTAGTTAGTGGTCAACATGCAGTGAGTGTCCAGCATGAAGTGAGTGGCCAGCATGCAGTGAGTGGCCAGCATGCAGTGAGTGGCCAGCATGCAGTGAGTGGCTAGCATGCAGTGAGTGGCAAACTGCAGTGAGTGGTCAACATGAAGTGAGTGGCCAGCATGCAGTGAGTGACCAGCATGCAGTGAGTGGCTAGCATGCAGTGAGTGGCCAGCATGCAGTGTAAGGCCAGCATGCAGTGAGTGGCTAGCATGCAGTGAGAGGCCAGCATGCAGTGAGTGGCTAGCATGCAGTGAGTGGCCAGCATGCAGTGAGTGGCCAGCATGCAGTGAGTGGCCAGCATGCAGCGAGTGGCCAGCATGCAGTGAGTGGCCAGCATGCAGTGAGTGGCCAGCATGCAGCGAGTGGCCAGCATGCAGTGAGTGGCCAGCATGCAGTGAGTGGCCAGCATGCAGTGAGTGGCCAGCATGCAGTGAGTGGCCAGCACGCAGGTAGTGGCCAGCATGTAATGAGTGGCAAGCACGCAGTGAGTGGCCAGCATGCAGTGAGTGGCCAGCATGTAATGAGTGGCCAGCATGTAATGAGTGGCCAGCACGCAGTGAGTGGCCAGCATGCAGTGAGTGGCCAGCATGTAATGAGTGGCCAGCACGCAGTGAGTGACCAGCATGTAATGAGTGGCCAGCATGCAGTGAGTGGCCAGCATGCAGTGAGTGGCCCGCATGCAGTGAGTGGCCAGCATGCAGTGAGTGGCTAGCATGCAGTGAGTGGCCAGCATGCAGTGAGTGGTCAACGTGAAGTGAGTGGCCAGCATGCAGTGAGTGACCAGCATGCAGTGAGTGGCAAGCATGCGGTGAGTGGCCAGCATGCAGTGAGAGGCCAGCATGCAGTGAGTGGCTAGCATGCAGTGAGAGGCCAGCATGCAGTGAGAGGCCAGCATGCAGTGAGTGGCTAGCATGCAGTGAGTGGCCAGCATGCAATGAGTGACCAGCATGCAGTGAGTGGCTAGCATGCAGTGAGTGGCCAGCATGCAGTGAGTGGCCAGCACGCAGTGAGTAGTCTACATGCAGTGAGTGGTCAACATGTAGTGAGTGGCCAGCATGCAGTGAGTGGCTAGCATGCAGTGAGAAGCCAGCATGCAGTGAGAGGCCAGCATGTAGTTAGTGGTCAACATGCAGTGAGTGTCCAGCATGAAGTGAGTGGCCAGCATGCAGTGAGTGGCCAGCATGCAGTGAGTGGCCAGCATGCAGTGAGTGGCTAGCATGCAGTGAGTTGCCAGCATGCAGTGAGTGGTCAACATGAAGTGAGTGGCCAGCATGCAGTGAGTGGCCAGCACGCAGTGAGTGGTCAACATGCAGTGAGTGGTCAACATGTAGTGAGTGGCCAGCATGCAGTGAGTGGCCAGCATGCAGTGAGAAGCCAGCATGCAGTGAGAGGCCAGCATGTAGTTAGTGGTCAACATGCAGTGAGAGGCCAGCATGTAGTTAGTGGTCAACATGTAGTGAGTGGCCAGCATGCAGTGTGTGGCCAGCATGCAGTGTGTGGCCAGGATGCAGTGAGTGGCCAGCATGCAGTGTGTGGCCAGCATGCAGTGTGTGGCCTGCATGCAGTGAGTGGCCAGCATGCAGTGAGTGGCCAGCATGCAGTGTGTGGCCAGCATGCAGTGTGTGGCCAGCATGCAGTGAGTGGCCAGCATGCAGTGAGTGGCCAGCATGCAGTGAGTGGCCAGCATGCAGTGAGTGGCCAGCATGCAGTGAGTGGCCAGCATGCAGTGAGTGGCTAGCATGCAGTGAGTGGCCAGCATGCAGTGAGTGGTCAACATGAAGTGAGTGGCCAGCATGCAGTGAGTGACCAGCATGCAGTGAGTGGCAAGCATGCAGTGAGTGGCCAGCATGCAGTGAGAGGCCAGCATGCAGTGAGTGGCTAGCATGCAGTGAGAGGCCAGCATGCAGTGAGAGGCCAGCATGCAGTGAGTGGCTAGCATGCAGTGAGTGGCCAGCATGCAGTGAGTGGCCAGCATGCAGTGAGTGGCTAGCATGCAGTGAGTGGCCAACTGCAGTGAGTGGTCAACATGAAGTGAGTGGCCAGCATGCAGTGAGTGACCAGCATGCAAAGAGTGGCTAGCATGTAGTGAGTGGCCAGCATGCAGTGTAAGGCCAGCATGCAGTGAGTGGCTAGCATGCAGTGAGAGGCCAGCATGCAGTGAGTGGCTAGCATGCAGTGAGTGGCCAGCATGCAGTGAGTGGCCAGCATGCAGTGAGTGGCCAGCATGCAGCGAGTGGCCAGCATGCAGTGAGTGGCCAGCATGCAGTGAGTGGCCAGCATGCAGCGAGTGGCCAGCATGCAGTGAGTGGCCAGCATGCAGTGAGTGGCCAGCATGCAGTGAGTGGCCAGCATGCAGTGAGTGGCCAGCACGCAGGTAGTGGCCAGCATGTAATGAGTGGCAAGCACGCAGTGAGTGGCCAGCATGCAGTGAGTGGCCAGCATGTAATGAGTGGCCAGCATGTAATGAGTGGCCAGCACGCAGTGAGTGGCCAGCATGCAGTGAGTGGCCAGCATGTAATGAGTGGCCAGCACGCAGTGAGTGACCAGCATGTAATGAGTGGCCAGCATGCAGTGAGTGGCCAGCATGCAGTGAGTGGCCAGCATGCAGTGAGTGGCCAGCATGCAGTGAGTGGCTAGCATGCAGTGAGTGGCCAGCATGCAGTGAGTGGTCAACGTGAAGTGAGTGGCCAGCATGCAGTGAGTGACCAGCATGCAGTGAGTGGCAAGCATGCAGTGAGTGGCCAGCATGCAGTGAGAGGCCAGCATGCAGTGAGTGGCTAGCATGCAGTGAGAGGCCAGCATGCAGTGAGAGGCCAGCATGCAGTGAGTGGCTAGCATGCAGTGAGTAGCCAGCATGCAAAGAGTGACCAGCATGCAGTGAGTGGCTAGCATGCAGTGAGTGGCCAGCATGCAGTGAGTGGCCAGCATGCAGTGAGTGGCCAGCAGCAGTGAGTGGTCAACATGCAGTGAGTGGTCAACATGTAGTGAGTGGCCAGCATGCAGTGAGTGGCTAGCATGCAGTGAGAAGCCAGCATGCAGTGAGAGGCCAGCATGTAGTTAGTGGTCAACATGCAGTGAGTGGCCAGCATGCAGTGAGTGGCTAGCATGCAGTGAGTGGCCAGCAAGCAGTGAGTGGTCAACATGAAGTGAGAGGCCAGCATGCAGTGAGTGGCTAGCATGCAGTGAGAGGCCAGCATGCAGTGAGAGGCCAGCATGCAGTGAGTGGCTAGCATGCAGTGAGTGGCCAGCATGCAGTGAGTGGCCAGCATGCAGTGAGTGGCTAGCATGCAGTGAGTGGCCAACTGCAGTGAGTGGTCAACATGAAGTGAGTGGCCAGCATGCAGTGAGTGACCAGCATGCAGTGAGTGGCTAGCCTGCAGTGAGTGGCCAGCATGCAGTGTAAGGCCAGCATGCAGTGAGTGGCTAGCATGCAGTGAGAGGCCAGCATGCAGTGAGTGGCCAGCATGCAGTGAGTGGCCAGCATGCAGCGAGTGGCCAGCATGCAGTGAGTGGCCAGCATGCAGTGAGTGGCCAGCATGCAGCGAGTGGCCAGCATGCAGTGAGTGGCCAGCATGCAGTGAGTGGCCAGCATGCAGTGAGTGGCCAGCATGCAGTGAGTGGCCAGCACGCAGGTAGTGGCCAGCATGTAATGAGTGGCAAGCACGCAGTGAGTGGCCAGCATGCAGTGAGTGGCCAGCATGTAATGAGTGGCCAGCATGTAATGAGTGGCCAGCACGCAGTGAGTGGCCAGCATGCAGTGAGTGGCCAGCATGTAATGAGTGGCCAGCATGTAATGAGTGGCCAGCACGCAGTGAGTGGCCAGCATGCAGTGAGTGGCCAGCATGTAATGAGTGGCCAGCACGCAGTGAGTGACCAGCATGTAATGAGTGGCCAGCATGCAGTGAGTGGCCAGCATGCAGTGAGTGGCCAGCATGCAGTGAGTGGCCAGCATGCAGTGAGTGGCTAGCATGCAGTGAGTGGCCAGCATGCAGTGAGTGGTCAACGTGAAGTGAGTGGCCAGCATGCAGTGAGTGACCAGCATGCAGTGAGTGGCAAGCATGCAGTGAGTGGCCAGCATGCAGTGAGAGGCCAGCATGCAGTGAGTGGCTAGCATGCAGTGAGAGGCCAGCATGCAGTGAGAGGCCAGCATGCAGTGAGTGGCTAGCATGCAGTGAGTAGCCAGCATGCAATGAGTGACCAGCATGCAGTGAGTGGCTAGCATGCAGTGAGTGGCCAGCATGCAGTGAGTGGCCAGCATGCAGTGAGTGGCCAGCAGCAGTGAGTGGTCAACATGCAGTGAGTGGTCAACATGTAGTGAGTGGCCAGCATGCAGTGAGTGGCTAGCATGCAGTGAGAAGCCAGCATGCAGTGAGAGGCCAGCATGTAGTTAGTGGTCAACATGCAGTGAGTGTCCAGCATGAAGTGAGTGGCCAGCATGCAGTGAGTGGCCAGCATGCAGTGAGTGGCCAGCATGCAGTGAGTGGCTAGCATGCAGTGAGTGGCCAGCATGCAGTGAGTGGTCAACATGAAGTGAGTGGCCAGCATGCAGTGAGTGGCCAGCACGCAGTGAGTGGTCAACATGCAGTGAGTGGTCAACATGTAGTGAGTGGCCAGCATGCAGTGAGTGGCCAGCATGCAGTGAGAAGCCAGCATGCAGTGAGAGGCCAGCATGTAGTTAGTGGTCAACATGCAGTGAGAGGCCAGCATGTAGTTAGTGGTCAACATGTAGTGAGTGGCCAGCATGCAGTGTGTGGCCAGCATGCAGTGTGTGGCCAGGATGCAGTGAGTGGCCAGCATGCAGTGTGTGGCCAGCATGCAGTGTGTGGCCTGCATGCAGTGAGTGGCCAGCATGCAGTGTGTGGCCAGCATGCAGTGTGTGGCCAGCATGCAGTGAGTGGCCAGCATGCAGTGTGTGGCCTGCATGCAGTGTGTGGCCAGCACGCAGTGAGTGGCCAGCATGTAGTTAGTGGTCAACATGCAGTGAGTGGCCAGCATGCAGTGAGTGGCCAGCATGCAGTGAGTGGCCAGCATGCAGTGAGTGGCCAGCATGCAGTGAGTGGCTAGCATGCAGTGAGTGGCCAGCATGCAGTGAGTGGTCAACATGAAGTGAGTGGCCAGCATGCAGTGAGTGACCAGCATGCAGTGAGTGGCAAGCATGCAGTGAGTGGCCAGCATGCAGTGAGAGGCCAGCATGCAGTGAGTGGCTAGCATGCAGTGAGAGGCCAGCATGCAGTGAGAGGCCAGCATGCAGTGAGTGGCTAGCATGCAGTGAGTGGCCAGCATGCAATGAGTGACCAGCATGCAGTGAGTGGCTAGCATGCAGTGAGTGGCCAGCATGCAGTGAGTGGCCAGCATGCAGTGAGTGGCCAGCACGCAGTGAGTGGTCAACATGCAGTGAGTGGTCAACATGTAGTGAGTGGCCAGCATGCAGTGAGTGGCTAGCATGCAGTGAGAAGCCAGCATGCAGTGAGAGGCCAGCATGTAGTTAGTGGTCAACATGCAGTGAGTGTCCAGCATGAAGTGAGTGGCCAGCATGCAGTGAGTGGCCAGCATGCAGTGAGTGGCCAGCATGCAGTGAGTGGCTAGCATGCAGTGAGTGGCCAGCATGCAGTGAGTGGTCAACATGAAGTGAGTGGCCAGCATGCAGTGAGTGACCAGCATGCAGTGAGTGGCAAGCATGCAGTGAGTGGCCAGCACGCAGTGAGTGGTCAACATGCAGTGAGTGGTCAACATGTAGTGAGTGGCCAGCATGCAGTGAGTGGCCAGCATGCAGTGAGAAGCCAGCATGCAGTGAGAGGCCAGCATGTAGTTAGTGGTCAACATGCAGTGAGTGTCCAGCATGAAGTGAGTGGGCAGCATGCAGTGAGTGGTCAACATGAAGTGAGTGGCCAGCATGCAGTGAGTGACCAGCATGCAGTGAGTGGCAAGCATGCAGTGAGTGGCCAGCATGCAGTGAGAGGCCAGCATGCAGTGAGTGGCTAGCATGCAGTGAGAGGCCAGCATGCAGTGAGTGGCTAGCATGCAGTGAGTGGCCAGCATGCAATGAGTGACCAGCATGCAGTGAGTGGCTAGCATGCAGTGAGTGGCCAGCATGCAGTGAGTGGCCAGCATGCAGTGAGTGGCCAGCATGCAGCGAGTGGCCAGCATGTAATGAGTGGCCAGCATGCAGTGAGTGGCCAGCATGCAGTAAGTGGCCAGCATGCAGTGAGTGGCCAGCATGTAATGAGTGGCCAGCACGCAGTGAGTGGCCAGCATGTAATGAGTGGCCAGCACGCAGTGAGTGGCCAGCATGCAGTGAGTGGCCAGCATGTAATGAGTGGCCAGCACGCAGTGAGTGACCAGCATGTAATGAGTGGCCAGCATGCAGTGAGTGGCCAGCATGCAGTGAGTGGCCAGCATGCAGTGAAAGGCCAGCATGTAATGAGTGGCCAGCACGCAGTGAGTGGCCAGCATGTAGTGAGTGGCCAGCATGTAGTAAGTGGCCAGCATGCAGTGAGAGGCCAGCATGCAGTGAGTGGTCAACATGCAGTGAGTGGTCAACATGCAGTGAGAGGCCAGCATGCAGTGAGTGGCCAGCATGCAGTGAGTGGCTAGCATGCAGTGAGAAGCCAGCATGCAGTGAGAGGCCAGCACGCAGTGAGTGGCCAGCATGCAGTGAGTGACCAGCATGCAGTGAGTGGCCAGCATGCAGTGAGAGGCCAGCATGCAGTGAGTGGCTAGCATGCAGTGAGAGGCCAGCATGCAGTGAGTGGCTAGCATGCAGTGAGTGGCCAGCATGCAGTGAGTGACCAGCATGCAGTGAGTGGCTAGCATGAAGTGAGTGGCCAGCATGCAGTGAGTGGCCAGCATGCAGTGAGTGGCTAGCATGCAGTGAGTGGCCAGCATGCAGTGAGTGGCTAGCATGCAGTGAGTGGCCAGCATGTAGTGAGTGGTCAACATGAAGTGAGTGGCCAGCATGCAGTGAGTGGCCAGCATGCAGTGAGTGGTCAACATGAAGTGAGTGGCCAGCATGCAGTGAGTGACCAGCATGCAGTGAGTGGCCAGCATGTAGTGAGAGGCCAGCATGCAGTGAGTGGCCAGCATGCAGTGAGTGGCCAGCATGCATTGAGTGGCCAGCATGTAATGAGTGGCCTTCACGCAGTAGGTGGCCAGCATGTAATGAGTGGCCAGCACGCAGTGAGTGGCCAGCATGCAGTGACTGGCCAGCATGTAATGAGTGGCCAGCACGCAGTGAGTGGCCAGCATGTAATGAGTGGCCAGCATGTAATGAGTGGCCAGCACGCAGTGAGTGGCCAGCATGTAATGAGTGGCCAGCATGCAGTGAGTGGCCAGCATGCAGTCAGTGGCCAGCATGCAGTGAGTGGCCAGCATGCAGTCAGTGGCCAGCATGTAATGAGTGGCCAGCACGCAGTGAGTGGCCAGCATGTAATGAGTGGCCAGCACGCAGTGAGTGGCAAGCATGCAGTGAGTGGCCAGCATGTAATGAGTGGCCAGCACGCAGTGAGTGGCCAGCATGGAATGAGTGGCCAGCATGCAGTAAGAAGCCAGCATGTAGTGAGTGGCCAGCAAGCAGTGAGTGGCCAGCATGTAATGAGTGGCCAGCACGCAGTGAGTGGCCAGCATGCAGTGAGTGGCCAGCATGTAATGAGTGGCCAGCACGCAGTGAGTGGCCAGCATGGAATGAGTGGCCAGCATGTAGTGAGTGGCCAGCATGCAGTGAGAAGCCAGCATGTAGTGAGTGGCCAGCAAGCAGTGAGTGGCCAGCATGTAATGAGTGGCCAGCACGCAGTGAGTGGCCAGCATGCAGTGAGTGGCTAGCATGCAGTGAGTGGCCAGCATGCAGTGTAAGGCCAGCATGCAGTGAGTGGCTAGCATGCAGTGAGAGGCCAGCATGCAGTGAGTGGCTAGCATGCAGTGAGTGGCCAGCATGCAGTGAGTGGCCAGCATGCAGTGAGTGGCCAGCATGCAGCGAGTGGCCAGCATGCAGTGAGTGGCCAGCATGCAGTGAGTGGCCAGCATGCAGCGAGTGGCCAGCATGCAGCGAGTGGCCAGCATGCAGTGAGTGGCCAGCATGCAGTGAGTGGCCAGCACGCAGGTAGTGGCCAGCATGTAATGAGTGGCAAGCACGCAGTGAGTGGCCAGCATGCAGTGAGTGGCCAGCATGTAATGAGTGGCCAGCATGTAATGAGTGGCCAGCACGCAGTGAGTGGCCAGCATGCAGTGAGTGGCCAGCATGTAATGAGTGGCCAGCACGCAGTGAGTGACCAGCATGTAATGATTGGCCAGCATGCAGTGAGTGGCCAGCATGCAGTGAGTGGCCAGCATGCAGTGGGAGGCCAGCATGTAATGAGTGGCCAGCACGCAGTGAGTGGCCAGCATGTAGTGAGTGGCCAGCATGCAGTGAGTGGCTAGCATGTAGTGAGTGGCCAGCATGCAGTGAGAGGCCAGCATGCAGTGAGTGGTCAACATGCAGTGAGTGGTCAACATGCAGTGAGTGGTCAACATGCAGTGAGAGGCCAGCATGCAGTGAGTGGCTAGCATGCAGTGAGTGGCCAGCATGCAGTGAATGGCTAGCATGCAGTGAGTGGCCAGCATGCAGTGAGTGGCCAGCATGCAGTGAGTGGCTAGCATGCAGTGAGTGGCCAGCATGCAGTGAGTGGCTAGCATGCAGTGAGTGGCCAGCATGCAGTGAGAGGCCAGCATGCAGTGAGTGGTCAACATGTAGTGAGTGGCCAGCATGCAGTGAGTGACCAGCATGTAGTGTGTGGCCTGCAAGCAGTGAGTGGCCATCATACAGTGAGTGGTCAACATGCAGTGAGTGGCCATCATGCAGTGAGTGGTCAACATGCAGTGAGAGGCCAGCATGCAGTGAGTGGCCAGCATGCAGTGTGTGGCCAGCATGCAGTGAGTGACCAGCATGCAGTGAGTGGCTAGCATGCAGTGAGTGACCAGCATGCAGTGAGTGGCTAGCATGCAGTGAGTGACCAGCATGTAGTGTGTGGCCTGCAAGCAGTGAGTGGCCAGCATGCAGTGAGAGGCCAGCATGCAGTGAGTGGTAAACATGAAGTGAGTGGCCAGCATGCAGTGAGTGACCAGCATGTAGTGTGTGGCCTGCAAGCAGTGAGTGGCCAGCATGCAGTCAGTGGCCATCATACAGTGAGTGGTCAACATGCAGTGAGTGGCTAGCATGCAGTGAGTGGCCAGCATGCAGTGAGTGGCTAGCATGCAGTGAGTGGCCAGCATGTAGTGAGTGGTCAACATGAAGTGAGTGGCCAGCATGCAGTGAGTGGCCAACATGCAGTGAGTGGCTAGCATGCAGTGAGTGGCCAGCATGCAGTGAGTGGCTAGCATGCAGTGAGTGGCCAGCATGTAGTGAGTGGTCAACATGAAGTGAGTGGCCAGCATGCAGTGAGTGGCCAGCATGCAGTGAGTGGTCAACATGAAGTGAGTGGCCAGCATGCAGTGAGTGACCAGCATGCAGTGAGTGGCTTGCATGCAGTGAGTGGCCAGCATGCAGTGAGTGGCTAGCATGCAGTGAGTGGCCAGCATGCAGTGTAAGGCCAGCATGCAGTGAGTGGCTAGCATGCAGTGAGAGGCCAGCATGCAGTGAGTGGCTAGCATGCAGTGAGTGGCCAGCATGCAGTGAGTGGCCAGCATGCAGTGAGTGGCCAGCATGCAGCGAGTGGCCAGCAAGCAGTGAGTGGCCAGCATGCAGTGAGTGGCCAGCATGCAGCGAGTGGCCAGCATGCAGTGAGTGGCCAGCATGCAGTGAGTGGCCAGCATGCAGTGAGTGGCCAGCATGCAGTGAGTGGCCAGCACGCAGGTAGTGGCCAGCATGTAATGAGTGGCAAGCACGCAGTGAGTGGCCAGCATGTAATGAGTGGCCAGCACGCAGTGATTGGCCAGCATGCAGTGAGTGGCCAGCATGTAATGAGTGGCCAGCACGCAGTGAGTGACCAGCATGTAATGAGTGGCCAGCATGCAGTGAGTGGCCAGCATGCAGTGAGTGGCCAGCATGCAGTGGGAGGCCAGCATGTAATGAGTGGCCAGCACGCAGTGAGTGGCCAGCATGTAGTGAGTGGCCAGCATGCAGTGAGTGGCTAGCATGTAGTGAGTGGCCAGCATGCAGTGAGAGGCCAGCATGCAGTGAGTGGTCAACATGCAGTGAGTGGTCAACATGCAGTGAGTGGTCAACATGCAGTGAGTGGTCAACATGAAGTGAGTGGCCAGCATGCAGTGAGAAACCAGCATGCAGTGAGTGGCCAGCATGCAGTGAGAGGCCAGCATGCAGTGAGTGGCTAGCATGCAGTGAGAGGCCAGCATGCAGTGAGTGGCTAGCATGCAGTGAGTGGCCAGCATGCAGTGAGTGGCTAGCATGCAGTGAGTGGCCAGCATGCAGTGAGTGGCCAGCATGCAGTGAGTGGCTAGCATGCAGTGAGTGGCCAGCATGCAGTGAGTGGCTAGCATGCAGTGAGTGGCCAGCATGCAGTGAGAGGCCAGCATGCAGTGAGTGGTCAACATGTAGTGAGTGGCCAGCATGCAGTGAGTGACCAGCATGTAGTGTGTGGCCTGCAAGCAGTGAGTGGCCATCATACAGTGAGTGGTCAACATGCAGTGAGTGGCCATCATGCAGTGAGTGGTCAACATGCAGTGAGTGGCCAGCATGCAGTGTGTGGCCAGCATGAAGTGAGTGACCAGCATGCAGTGAGTGGCTAGCATGCAGTGAGTGACCAGCATGCAGTGAGTGGCTAGCATGCAGTGAGTGACCAGCATGTAGTGTGTGGCCTGCAAGCAGTGAGTGGCCAGCATGCAGTGAGAGGCCAGCATGCAGTGAGTGGTCAACATGAAGTCAGTGGCCAGCATGCAGTGAGTGACCAGCATGTAGTGTGTGGCCTGCAAGCAGTGAGTGGCCATCATACAGTGAGTGGTCAACATGCAGTAAGTGGCCATCATGCAGTGAGTGGTCAACATGCAGTGAGAGGCCAGCATGTAGTTAGTGGTCAACATGCAGTGAGTGGCTAGCATGCAGTGAGTGGCCATCATGCAATGAGTGACCAGCATGCAGTGAGTGGCTAGCATGCAGTGAGTGGCCAGCATGAAGTGAGTGGCCAGCATGCAGTGAGTGGCCAGCATGCAATGAGTGACCAGCATGCAGTGAGTGGCCAGCATGCAGTGAGTGGCTAGCATGCAGTGAGTGGCCAGCATGCAGTGAGTGGCCAGCATGCTGTGAGTGGCCAGCATGCAGCGAGTGGCCAGCATGTAATGAGTGGCCAGCATGAAGTGAGTGGCCAGCATGCAGTGAGTGGCCAGCATGCAGTGAGTGGCCAGCATGCAGTGAGTGGCCAGCATGTAATGAGTGGCCTGCACGCAGTGAGTGGCCAGCATGTAATGAGTGGCCAGCACGCAGTGAGTGACCAGCATGTAATGAGTGGCCAGCATGCAGTGAGTGGCCAGCATGCAGTGAGTGGCCAGCATGCAGTGAAAGGCCAGCATGTAATGAGTGGCCAGCACGCAGTGAGTGGCCAGCATGCAGTGAGTGGCCAGCATGTAGTAAGTGGCCAGCATGCAGTGAGAGGCCAGCATGCAGTGAGTGGTCAACATGCAGTGAGTGGTCAACATGCAGTGAGTGGTCAACATGTAGTGAGTGGCCAGCATGCAGTGAGTGGCTAGCATGCAGTGAGAAGCCAGCATGCAGTGAGAGGCCAGCATGCAGTGAGTGGTCAACATGAAGTGAGTGGCCAGCATGCAGTGAGTGACCAGCATGCAGTGAGTGGCCAGCATGCAGTGAGAGGCCAGCATGCAGTGAGTGGCTAGCATGCAGTGAGAGACCAGCATACAGTGAGTGGCTAGAATGCAGTGAGTGGCCAGCATGCAGTGAGTGACCAGCATGCAGTGAGTGGCTAGCATGAAGTGAGTGGCCAGCATGCAGTGAGTGGCCAGCATACAGTGAGTGACTAGCATGCAGTGAGTGGCCAGCATGCAGTGAGTGGCTAGCATGCAGTTAGTGGCCAGCATGTAGTGAGTGGTCAACATGAATTGAGTGGCCAGCATGCAGTGAGTGGCCAGCATGCAGTGAGTGGTCAACATGAAGTGAGTGGCCAGCATGCAGTGAGTGACCAGCATGCAGTGAGGGGCCAGCATGTAGTGAGTGGCCAGCATGCAGTGAGTGGCCAGCATGCATTGAGTGGCCAGCATGTAATGAGTGGCCTGCACGCAGTGGGTGGCCAGCATGTAATGAGTGGCCAGCACGCAGTGAGTGGCCAGCATGCAGAGACTGGCCAGCATGTAATGAGTGGCCAGCACGCAGTGAGTGGCCAGCATGTAATGAGTGGCCAGCATGTAATGAGTGGCCAGCAAGCAGTGAGTGGCCAGCATGTAATGAGTGTCCAGCATGCAGTGAGTGGCCAGCATGCAGTGAGTGGCCAGCATGCAGTGAGTGGCCAGCATGCAGTGAGTGGCCAGCATGCAGTGAGTGGCCAGCATGTAATGAGTGGCCAGCACGCAGTGAGTGGCCAGCATGCAGTGAGTGGCCAGCATGTAATGAGTGGCCAGCACGCAGTGAGTGGCCAGCATGTAATGAGTGGCCAGCATGCAGTGAGTGGCCAGCATGCAGTGAGAAGCCAGCATGTAGTGAGTGGCCAGCATGCAGTGAGTGGCCAGCATGTAATGAGTGGCCAGCACGCAGTGAGTGGCCAGCATGCAGTGAGTGGCCAGCATGTAATGAGTGGCCAGCATGCAGTGAGTGGGCAGCATGTAGTGAGTGGCCAGCATGCAGTGAGAGGCCAGCATACAGTGAGTGGTCAACATGCAGTGAGTGGTCAACATGCAGTGAGTGGTCAATATGAAGTGAGTGGCCAGCATGCAGTGAGTGGCTAGTATGCAGTGAGAAGCCAGCATGCAGTGAGAGGCCAGCATGTAGTTAGTGGTCAACATGCAGTGAGTGTCCAGCATGAAGTGAGTGGCCAGCATGCAGTGAGTGGCCAGCATGCAGTGAGTGGCCAGCATGCAGTGAGTGGCTAGCATGCAGTGAGTGACCAGCATGCAGTGAGTGGCTAGCATGCAGTGAGTGGCCAGCATGCAGTGTGAGGCCAGCATGCAGTGAGTGGCTAGCATGCAGTGAGAGGACAGCATGCAGTGAGTGGCTAGCATGCAGTGAGTGGCCAACATGCAGTGAGTGGCCAGCATGCAGTGAGTGGCCAGCATGCAGCGAGTGGCCAGCATGCAGTGAGTGCCCAGCATGCAGTGAGTAGCCAGCATGCAGCGAGTGGCCAGCATGCAGTGAGTGGCCAGCATGCAGTGAGTGGCCAGCATGCAGTGAGAGGCCAGCATGCAGTGAGTGGCCAACACGCAGGTAGTGGCCAGCATGTAATGAGTGGCCAGCACGCAGTGAGTGGCCAGCATGCAGTGAGTGGCCAGCATGTAATGAGTGGCCAGCATGTAATGAGTGGCCAGCACGCAGTGAGTGGCCAGCATGCAGTGAGTGGCCAGCATGTAATGAGTGGCCAGCACGCAGTGAGTGACCAGCATGTAATGAGTGGCCAGCATGTAGTGAGTGGCCAGCATGCAGTGAGTGGCCAGCATGCAGTGAGAGGCCAGCATGTAATGAGTGGCCAGCACGCAGTGAGTGGCCAGCATGTAGTGAGTGGCCAGCATGCAGTGAGTGGCTAGCATGTAGTGAGTGGCCAGCATGCAGTGAGAGGCCAGCATGCAGTGAGTGGTCAACATGCAGTGAGTGGTCAACATGCAGTGAGTGGTCAACATGCAGTGAGTGGTCAACATGAAGTGAGTGGCCAGCATGCAGTGAGAAGCCAGCATGCAGTGAGTGGCCAGCATGCAGTGAAAGGCCAGCATGCAGTGAGTGGCTAGCATGCAGTGAGAGGCCAGCATGCAGTGAGTGGCTAGCATGCAGTGAGTGGCTAGCATGCAGTGAGTGGCCAGCATGCAGTGAGTGGCTAGCATGCAGTGAGTGGCCAGCATGTAGTGAGTGGTCAACATGAAGTGAGTGGCCAGCATGCAGTGAGTGGCCAGCATGCAGTGAGTGGTCAACATGAAGTGAGTGGCAAGCATGCAGTGAGTGACCAGCATGCAGTGAGTGGCTAGCATGCAGTGAGTGGCCAGCATGCAGTGAGAGGCCAGCATGCAGTGAGTGGTCAACATGAAGTGAGTGGCCAGCATGCAGTGAGTGACCAGCATGTAGTGTGTGGCCTGCTAGCAGTGAGTGGCCATCATACAGTGAGTGGTCGACATGCAGTGAGTGGCCATCATGCAGTGAGTGGTCAACATGCAGTGAGAGGCCAGCATGCAGTGAGTGGCAGGCATGCAGTGAGTGGCCAGCATGCAGTGAGTGACCAGCATGCAGTGAGTGGCTAGCATGCAGTGAGTGACCAGCATGCAGTGAGTGGCTAGCCTGCAGTGAGTGACCAGCATGTAGTGTGTGGCCTGCAAGCAGTGAGTGGCCAGCATGCAGTGAGAGGCCAGCATGCAGTGAGTGGTCAACATGAAGTGAGTGGCCAGCATGCAGTGAGTGACCAGCATGTAGTGTGTGGCCTGCAAGCAGTGAGTGGCCATCATACAGTGAGTGGTCAACATGCAGTGAGTGGCCATCATGCAGTGAGTGGTCAACATGCAGTGAGTGGCCATCATGCAGTGAGTGGTCAACATGCAGTGAGTGGCTAGCATGCAGTGAGTGACCAGCATGTAGTGTGTGGCCTGCAAGCAGTGAGTGGCCCGCATGCAGTGAGAGGCCAGCATGCAGTGAGTGGTCAACATGTAGTGAGTGGCCAGTATGTAGTGAGTGGCCAGCATGCAGTGAGTGGCTAGCATGCAGTGAGTGGCCTGCAAGCAGTGAGTGGCCAGCATGCAGTGAGTAGCCAGCATGCAGTGAGTGGCCAGCATGCAGTGAGTGGCCAGCATTCAGTGAGTGACCAGCATGCAGTGAGTGGCTAGCATGCAGTGAGTGGCCAGCATGCAGTGAGAGGCCAGCATGCAGTGAGTGGTCAACATGCAGTGAGTGGCCAGCATGCAGTGAGTGGCCAGCATGTAGTGTGTGGCCAGCAAGCAGTGAGTGGCCAGCATGTAATGAGTGGCCAGCATGCAGTGTGTGGCTAGCAAGCAGTGAGTGACCAGCATGCAGTCAGTGGCCAGCATGCTGTGAGGGGCCAGCTTGTAGTGTGTGGCCAGCCAGCAGTGAGTGGCCAGCATGCAGTGAGTGGCCAGCATGTAGTGAGTGACCAGCATGTAGTGAGTGACCAGCATGCAGTGTGTGTCGGAAAATCCGACACCAATTACTAATATCATGCAATTGCAGATAATATTGCTGCATTGTATACACAAATTAACCAATAGAAAATATAGCTTGTAGTGGAATTTTCCGTCAATAGAAAACGGGATATCATTGCCACATAATATTATAAATTCACCAGCTATTCTGCTGGGAATTATTCTTAAATACATTAGTCTTTGGACTTTAACCATCATAAATCGTCTCATTTGAATTAATTTAATTATCAGTATTAAAATTGAGTAAATGTGACCCTTCTATCACTTACTGACATCTGGACAAAGTAGGCCAGTAGCGTCAGTGGTGAGGAAGTGGTCAGCCATTGCTGTTAAGACCAGAGGCGCACGGGAGTAAACAGCTCCTATTTTTTCTCTTGGACGAAGTGTAATGGAGATCATATTAGTGCTCTACCATCATCAACATGCTATCAACAATAATCAAGGGAAGTGTTTTGCCGAAACCCGTTTTCTAATCATTTTTGGCTATTAATGTCAGTAGATAGGGCGGACCGGTTAGAATGCGAACTCACCTCATACAAAAGCCTTGGTCCTTATCTGATTCATTGTAAAGTGTTTTCTCTGATATAGCTGTCATATATTAGGATTCTGGCTTTACAGTTAGCGCCCTTTGACAGGTCAAGAAGAGGAAGCAAGCTTTGTGAATCAGTTACTGGGTGACGGAAGCTGCCTTACACAAGGAAATTTGGTGTCTACATCCTAGTTATATCTGGTGGACTAAGCCTGTTGTATAATAAGATAAGGAACCTCCTCAATGTATACTAATATATGTAGTTTAATACTGAAGTTTGATTGGCTGCATATATATAAACTCAATATAACCCCCTCTCTAATGTGTAAGGATCGATTTGTTTGATTATTGCAGAAATACAGTCCACTTAACATCATACAAATTGCTATCGAAATATATAAATTAACGTAAATATAAATTCTATATAAATTCATTTAAATTAAATAAATATAAATCTCACAAGTCGGTTCCCACAGTGTGTGGCCAGCAAGCAGTGAGTGGCCAGCATGCAGTGAGTGGCCAGCATGCAGTGAGTGGCCAGCAAGCAGTGAGTAGCCAGCAAGCAGTGAGTGGCCATCATGCAGTGTGTGGCCAGCAAGCAGTGAGTGGCCAGCATGTAGTGACTAGCTAGCATGCAGTGTGTGGCCAGCAAGCAGTGTGTGGCCAGCAAGCAGTGAGTGGCCAGCATGCAGTGTGTGGCCAGCAAGCAGTGAGTGACCAGCATGCAGTGTGTGGCCAGCAAGCAGTGAGTGGCCAGCATGTAGTGATTACCTAGCATGCAGTGAGTGGCCAGCAAGCAGCGTGTGGCCAGCATGCAGTGTGTGGCCAGCAAGCAGTGTGTGGCCAGCAAGCAGTGTGTGGCCAGCATGCAGTGTGTGGCCAGCATGCAGTGTGTGGCCAGCATGCAGTGTGTGGCCAGCAAGCAGTGTGTGACCAGCAAGCAGTGTGTTGCCAGCATGCAGTGAGTGGCCAGCATGTAGTGATTACCTAGCATGCAGTGAGTGGCCAGCAAGCAGCGTGTGGCCAGCATGCAGTGAGTGGCCAGCATGTAGTGAGTGGCCAGCATGCAGTAAGTGGCCAGCATGCAGTGAGTGGCCAGCATGTAGTGATTACCTAGCATGCAGTGTGTCGCCAGCAAGCAGTGTGTGGCCAGCATGCAGTGAGTGGCCAGCATGCAGTGAGTAGCCAACATGCAGTGAGTGGCCAGCATGCAGTGTGTGGCCAGCAAGCAGTGTGTGGCCAGCAAGCAGTGAGTGACCAGCATGCAGTGTGTGGCCAGCATGCAGTGAGTGGCCAGCAAGCAGTGTGTGGCCAGCAAGCAGTGAGTGGCCAGCATGCAGTGAGTGGTCAACATGCAGTGAGTGGCCATCATGCAGTGAGTGGTCAACATGCAGTGAGTGGCTAGCATGCAGTGAGTGACCAGCATGTAGTGAGTGGCCAGTATGTAGTGAGTGGCCAGCATGCAGTGAGTGGCTAGCATGCAGTGAGTGGCCTGCAAGCAGTGAGTGGCCAGCATGCAGTGAGTAGCCAGCATGCAGTGAGTGGCCAGCATGCAGTGAGTGGCTAGCATTCAGTGAGTGACCAGCATGCAGTGAGTGGCTAGCATGCAGTGAGTGGCCAGCATGCAGTCAGAGGCCAGCATGCAGTGAGTGGTCAATATGCAGTGAGTGGCCAGCATGCAGTGAGTGGCCAGCATGTAGTGTGTGGCCAGCAAGCAGTGAGTGGCCAGCATTTAATGAGTGGCCAGCATGCAGTGTGTGGCTAGCAAGCAGTGAGTGACCAGCATGCAGTCAGTGGCCAGCATGCTGTGAGGGGCCAGCTTGTAGTGTGTGGCCAGCCAGCAGTGAGTGGCCAGCATGCAGTGAGTGGCCAGCATGTAGTGAGTGACCAGCATGTAGTGAGTGACCAGCATGCAGTGTGTGTCGGAAAATCCGACACCAATTACTAATATCATGCAATTGCAGATAATATTGCTGCATTGTATACACAAATTAACCCATAGAAAATATAGCTTGTAGTGGAATTTTCCGTCAATAGAAAACGGGATATCATTGCCACATAATATTATAAATTCACCAGCTATTCTGCTGGGAATTATTCTTAAATACATTAGTCTTTGGACTTTAACCATCATAAATCGTCTCATTTGAATTAATTTAATTATCAGTATTAAAATAGAGTAAATGTGACCCTTCTATCACTTACTGACATCTGGACAAAGTAGGCCAGTAGCGTCAGTGGTGAGGAAGTGGTCAGCCATTGCTGTTAAGACCAGAGGCGCACGGGAGTAAACAGCTCCTATTTTTTCTCTTGGACGAAGTGTAATGGAGATCATATTAGTGCTCTACCATCATCAACATGCTATCAACAATAATCAAGGGAAGTGTTTTGCCGAAACCCGTTTTCTATTCATTTTTGGCTATTAATGTCAGTAGATAGGGCGGACCGGTTAGAATGCGAACTCGCCTCATACAAAAGCCTTGGTCCTTATCTGATTCATTGCAAAGTGTTTTCTCTGATATAGCTGTCATATATTAGGATTCTGGCTTTACAGTTAGCGCCCTTTGACAGGTCAAGAAGAGGAAGCAAGCTTTGTGAATCAGTTACTGGGTGACGGAAGCTGCCTTACACAAGGAAATTTGGTGTCTACATCCTAGTTATATCTGGTGGACTAAGCCTGTTGTATAATAAGATAAGGAACCTCCTCAATGTATACTAATATATGTAGTTTAATACTGAAGTTTGATTGGCTGCATATATATAAACTCAATATAACCCCCTCTCTAATGTGTAAGGATCGATTTGTTTGATTATTGCAGAAATACAGTCCACTTAACATCATACAAATTGCTATCGAAATATATAAATTAACGTAAATATAAATTCTATATAAATTCATTTAAATTAAATAAATATAAATCTCACAAGTCGGTTCCCACAGTGTGTGGCCAGCAAGCAGTGAGTGGCCAGCATGCAGTGAGTGGCCAGCATGCAGTGAGTGGCCAGCAAGCAGTGAGTAGCCAGCAAGCAGTGAGTGGCCAGCATGCAGTGTGTGGCCAGCAAGCAGTGAGTGGCCAGCATGTAGTGTGTGGCCAGCAAGCAGTGTGTGGCCAGCAAGCAGTGAGTGGCCAGCATGCAGTGTGTGGCCAGCAAGCAGTGAGTGACCAGCATGCAGTGTGTGGCCAGCAAGCAGTGAGTGGCCAGCATGTAGTGATTACCTAGCATGCAGTGAGTGGCCAGCAAGCAGCGTGTGGCCAGCATGCAGTGTGTGGCCAGCAAGCAGTGTGTGGCCAGCAAGCAGTGTGTGGCCAGCATGCAGTGTGTGGCCAGCATGCAGTGTGTGGCCAGCATGCAGTGTGTGGCCAGAAAGCAGTGTGTGACCAGCAAGCAGTGTGTTGCCAGCATGCAGTGAGTGGCCAGCATGTAGTGATTACCTAGCATGCAGTGAGTGGCCAGCAAGCAGCGTGTGGCCAGCATGCAGTGAGTGGCCAGCATGTAGTGAGTGGCCAGCATGCAGTAAGTGGCCAGCATGCAGTGAGTGGCCAGCATGTAGTGATTACCTAGCATGCAGTGTGTCGCCAGCAAGCAGTGTGTGGCCAGCATGCAGTGAGTGGCCAGCATGCAGTGAGTAGCCAACATGCAGTGAGTGGCCAGCATGCAGTGTGTGGCCAGCAAGCAGTGTGTGGCCAGCAAGCAGTGAGTGACCAGCATGCAGTGTGTGGCCAGCATGCAGTGAGTGGCCAGCAAGCAGTGTGTGGCCAGCAAGCGGTGAGTGGCCAGCATGCAGTGTGTGGCCAGCATGCAGCGTGTGGCCAGCAAGCAGTGTGTGGCCAGCATGCAGTGAGTGGCCAGCATGCAGTGTGTGGCCAGCATGCAGTGAGTGGCCAGCATGCAGTGAGTGGCCAGCATGCAGTGAGTGGCCAACATGCAGTGTGTGGCCAGCAAGCAGTGTGTGGCCAGCAAGCAGTGAGTGACCAGCATGCAGTGTGTGGCCAGCATGCAGTGAGTGGCCAGCAAGCAGTGTGTGGCCAGCAAGCAGTGAGTGGCCAGCATGCAGTGTGTGGCCAGCATGCAGCGTGTGGCCAGCAAGCAGTGTGTGGCCAGCATGCAGTGAGTGGCCAGCATGCAGTGTGTGGCCAGCATGCAGTGAGTGGCCAGCATGCAGTGAGTGGCCAGCATGCAGTGAGTGGCCAACATGCAGTGTGTGGCCAGCATGCAGTGAGTGGCCAGCATGCAGTGAGTGGCCAGCATGCAGTGTGTGGCCAGCATGCAGTGTGTGGCCAGGATGCAGTGAGTGGCCAGCATGCAGTGTGTGGCCAGCATGCAGTGTGTGGCCTGCATGCAGTGAGTGGCCAGCATGCAGTGTGTGGCCAGCATGCAGTGTGTGGCCAGCATGCAGTGAGTGGCCAGCATGCAGTGTGTGGCCTGCATGCAGTGTGTGGCCAGCATGCAGTGAGTGGCCAGCATGGAGTGAGTGGCCAGCATGTAGTGATTACCTACCATGCAGTGTGTGGCCAAAATGCAGTGAGTGGCCAGCATGCAATGAGTGGCCAGCATGCAGTGTGTGGCCAGCATGCAGTGAGTGGCCAGCATGCAGTGTGTGGCCAGCATGCAGTGTGTGGCCAGCATGCAGTGAGTGGCCAGCATGCAGTGAGTGGCCAGCATGCAGAGAGTGGCCAGCATGCAGTGTGTGGCCAGCATGCAGTGTGTGGCCAGCATGCAGTGAGTGGCCAGCATGCAGTGTGTGGCCAGCAAGCAGTGAGTGGCCAGCATGCAGTGAGTGGCCAGCATGCAGTGTGTGGCCAGCATGCAGTGTGTGGCCAGCAAGCAGTGAGTGGCCAGCTTGCAGTGTGTGGCCAAAATGCAGTGAGTGGACAACATGCAGTGTGTGGCCAACATGCAGTGAGTGGCCAGCATGCAGTGTGTGGCCAGCATGCAGTGTGTGGCCTGCATGCAGTGAGTGGCCAGCATGCAGTGAGTGGCCAGCATGCAGTGAGAGGCCAGCATGCAGTGAGTGGTCAACATGCAGTGAGTGGCCAGCATGCAGTGAGTGGCCAGCATGTAGTGTGTGGCCAGCAAGCAGTGAGTGGCCAGCATGTAATGAGTGGCCAGCATGCAGTGTGTGGCTAGCAAGCAGTGAGTGACCAGCATGCAGTCAGTGGCCAGCATGCTGTGAGGGGCCAGCTTGTAGTGTGTGGCCAGCCAGCAGTGAGTGGCCAGCATGCAGTGAGTGGCCAGCATGTAGTGAGTGACCAGCATGTAGTGAGTGACCAGCATGCAGTGTGTGTCGGAAAATCCGACACCAATTACTAATATCATGCAATTGCAGATAATATTGCTGCATTGTATACACAAATTAACCCATAGAAAATATAGCTTGTAGTGGAATTTTCCGTCAATAGAAAACGGGATATCATTGCCACATAATATTATAAATTCACCAGCTATTCTGCTGGGAATTATTCTTAAATACATTAGTCTTTGGACTTTAACCATCAAAAATCGTCTCATTTGAATTAATTTAATTATCAGTATTAAAATAGAGTAAATGTGACCCTTCTATCACTTACTGACATCTGGACAAAGTAGGCCAGTAGCGTCAGTGGTGAGGAAGTGGTCAGCCATTGCTGTTAAGACCAGAGGCGCACGGGAGTAAACAGCTCCTATTTTTTCTCTTGGACGAAGTGTAATGGAGATCATATTAGTGCTCTACCATCATCAACATGCTATCAACAATAATCAAGGGAAGTGTTTTGCCGAAACCCGTTTTCTATTCATTTTTGGCTATTAATGTCAGTAGATAGGGCGGACCGGTTAGAATGCGAACTCGCCTCATACAAAAGCCTTGGTCCTTATCTGATTCATTGCAAAGTGTTTTCTCTGATATAGCTGTCATATATTAGGATTCTGGCTTTACAGTTAGCGCCCTTTGACAGGTCAAGAAGAGGAAGCAAGCTTTGTGAATCAGTTACTGGGTGACGGAAGCTGCCTTACACAAGGAAATTTGGTGTCTACATCCTAGTTATATCTGGTGGACTAAGCCTGTTGTATAATAAGATAAGGAACCTCCTCAATGTATACTAATATATGTAGTTTAATACTGAAGTTTGATTGGCTGCATATATATAAACTCAATATAACCCCCTCTCTAATGTGTAAGGATCGATTTGTTTGATTATTGCAGAAATACAGTCCACTTAACATCATACAAATTGCTATCGAAATATATAAATTAACGTAAATATAAATTCTATATAAATTCATTTAAATTAAATAAATATAAATCTCACAAGTCGGTTCCCACAGTGTGTGGCCAGCAAGCAGTGAGTGGCCAGCATGCAGTGAGTGGCCAGCATGCAGTGAGTGGCCAGCAAGCAGTGAGTAGCCAGCAAGCAGTGAGTGGCCAGCATGCAGTGTGTGGCCAGCAAGCAGTGAGTGGCCAGCATGTAGTGATTACCTAGCATGCAGTGTGTGGCCAGCAAGCAGTGTGTGGCCAGCAAGCAGTGAGTGGCCAGCATGCAGTGTGTGGCCAGCAAGCAGTGAGTGACCAGCATGCAGTGTGTGGCCAGCAAGCAGTGAGTGGCCAGCATGTAGTGATTACCTAGCATGCAGTGAGTGGCCAGCAAGCAGCGTGTGGCCAGCATGCAGTGTGTGGCCAGCAA
Organism: Procambarus clarkii; assembly: GCF_040958095.1. Lineage (NCBI taxonomy): Eukaryota > Metazoa > Arthropoda > Malacostraca > Decapoda > Cambaridae > Procambarus > Procambarus clarkii. The sequence goes on from NC_091158.1 coordinate 38,621,525, forward strand.
GCAGTGTGTGGCCAGCAAGCAGTGTGTGGCCAGCATGCAGTGTGTGGCCAGCATGCAGTGTGTGGCCAGCATGCAGTGTGTGGCCAGCAAGCAGTGTGTTGCCAGCATGCAGTGAGTGGCCAGCATGTAGTGATTACCTAGCATGCAGTGAGTGGCCAGCAAGCAGCGTGTGGCCAGCATGCAGTGAGTGGCCAGCATGTAGTGAGTGGCCAGCATGCAGTAAGTGGCCAGCATGCAGTTTTTTTTTTTTTTTTTTTTTTTTTTATTATTTTCTACCACAGACGTGGCCACACATTTACAATGCTAACCAGCATATATACATTTTCTTCTGTCCTCCATGGACAGGGTTAGAGAAGTGTTAAACATACAGTTCAAGGGTTTATTGAACACTCAACCACAGAAGGTGATTCGGTGCTTTTAAAATGCTAAGCTAACCTACATACGTAAATACATAGATACACAGATTTACGTACGCCCTACATAAAGTATTAGATGTGTCTTTTACATAGTGTCATTAATGTACATTCACAAAGGTGAAATGTAATTCTGATCAGCTTCCATATTTGCTTTATACCCATACATATACATACACACACATACACATACATATATACACACATACATGCATTCACATACATTTGTCTCATTTACCCTGACAGGGTGAGGTAGCTGATAAAGAAACTAGTGTGCAATTAAGCACTTAATCACTGAAGGTGATGAAGGTGCTTTTACAAGCTCAGGTTATATAGTTACATCACATACATACATTGTATGATTGATACATTACATGGTCAATTTTGGATACAAGTCCAATATATCATCAAGTGTTCCAGTACTCATATAGTAACTACAGAGTTCAGCATACCTTAGCCCAGGAGGGCGAAAGTCAGTCAGTATGGGACAGCATGCAGTGAGTGGCCAGCATGTAGTGATTACCTAGCATGCAGTGTGTCGCCAGCAAGCAGTGTGTGGCCAGCATGCAGTGAGTGGCCAGCATGCAGTGAGTAGCCAACATGCAGTGAGTGGCCAGCATGCAGTGTGTGGCCAGCAAGCAGTGTGTGGCCAGCAAGCAGTGAGTGACCAGCATGCAGTGTGTGGCCAGCATGCAGTGAGTGGCCAGCAAGCAGTGTGTGGCCAGCAAGCAGTGAGTGGCCAGCATGCAGTGTGTGGCCAGCATGCAGCGTGTGGCCAGCAAGCAGTGTGTGGCCAGCATGCAGTGAGTGGCCAGCATGCAGTGTGTGGCCAGCATGCAGTGAGTGGCCAGCATGCAGTGAGTGGCCAGCATGCAGTGAGTGGCCAACATGCAGTGTGTGGCCAGCATGCAGTGAGTGGCCAGCATGCAGTGAGTGGCCAGCATGCAGTGTGTGGCCAGCATGCAGTGTGTGGCCAGGATGCAGTGAGTGGCCAGCATGCAGTGTGTGGCCAGCATGCAGTGTGTGGCCTGCATGCAGTGAGTGGCCAGCATGCAGTGTGTGGCCAGCATGCAGTGTGTGGCCAGCATGCAGTGAGTGGCCAGCATGCAGTGTGTGGCCTGCATGCAGTGTGTGGCCAGCATGCAGTGAGTGGCCAGCATGTAGTGATTACCTACCATGCAGTGTGTGGCCAAAATGCAGTGAGTGGCCAGCATGCAATGAGTGGCCAGCATGCAGTGTGTGGCCAGCATGCAGTGAGTGGCCAGCATGCAGTGTGTGGCCAGCATGCAGTGTGTGGCCAGCATGCAGTGAGTGGCCAGCATGCAGTGAGTGGCCAGCATGCAGTGAGTGGCCAGCATGCAGTGTGTGGCCAGCATGCAGTGTGTGGCCAGCATGCAGTGAGTGGCCAGCATGCAGTGTGTGGCCAGCAAGCAGTGAGTGGCCAGCATGCAGTGAGTGGCCAGCATGCAGTGTGTGGCCAGCATGCAGTGTGTGGCCAGCAAGCAGTGAGTGGCCAGCTTGCAGTGTGTGGCCAAAATGCAGTGAGTGGACAACATGCAGTGTGTGGCCAACATGCAGTGAGTGGCCAGCATGCAGTGTGTGGCCAGCATGCAGTGTGTGGCCAACATGCAGTGTGTGGCCAGCATGCAGTGTGTGGCCAGCATGCAGTGTGTGGCCAGCATGCAGTGTGTGGCCAGCATGCAGTGTGTGGCCAGCATGCAGTGAGTGGCCAGCATGCAGTGTGTGGCCAGCATGCAGTGATTGGCCAACATGCAGTGTGTGGCCAGCATGCAGTGAGTGACCAACATGCAGTGAGTGGCCAACATGCAGTGTGTGGCCAGCATGTAGTGTGTGACCAGCATGCAGTGTGTAACCAGCATGCAGTGAGTGGCCAACATGCAGTGAGTGGCCAGCATGCAGCGTGTGGCCAGCATGCAGTGTGTGGCCAGCATGCAGTGAGTGGCCAACATGCAGTGTGTGGCCAGCATGCAGTGAGTGGTCAGCATGCAGTGAGTGGCCAACATGCAGTGTGTGGCCAGCATGCAGTGAGTGGCCAGCAAGCAGTGAGTGGCCAGCATGCAGTGTGTGGCCAGCAAGCAGTGAGTGGCCAGCATGTAGTGATTACCTAGCATGCAGTGTGTGGCCAGCAAGCAGTGTGTGGCCAGCAAGCAGTGAGTGGCCAGCATGCAGTGTGTGGCCAGCAAGCAGTGAGTGGCCAGCATGCAGTGTGTGGCCAGCAAGCAGTGAGTGGCCAGCATGTAGTGATTACCTAGCATGCAGTGAGTGCCCAGCAAGCAGCGTGTGGCCAGCATGCAGTGAGTGGCCAGCATGCAGTGTGTGGCCAGCATGCAGTGTGTGGCCAGCAAGAAGTGTGTGGCCAGCATGCAGTGTGTGGCCAGCAGGCAGTGTGTGGCCAGCAAGCAGTGTGTGGCCAGCAAGCAGTGTGTGGCCAGCATGCAGTGAGTGGCCAGCATGTAGTGAATACCTAGCATGCAGTGAGTGGCCAGCAAGCAGCGTGTGGCCAGCATGCAGTGAGTGGCCAGCATGTAGTGAGTGGCCAGCATGTAGTGAGTGGCCAGCATGCAGTGAGTGGCCAGCATGTAGTGATTACCTAGCATGCAATGTGTGGCCAGCAAGCAGTGTGTGGCAGCATGCAGTGAGTGGCCAGCATGCAGTGAGTGGCCAGCATGCAGTGTGTGGCCAGCAAGCAGTGTGTGGCCAGCAAGCAGTGTGTGGCCAGCAAGCAGTGAGTGGCCAGCATGCAGTGTGTGGCCATCATGCAGTGAGTGGCCAGCAAACAGTGTGTGGCCAGCAAGCAGTGAGTGGCCAGCATGCAGTGTGTGGCCAGCATGCAGTGTGTGGCCAGCAAGCAGTGTGTGGCCAGCATGCAGTGAGTGGCCAGCATGCAGAGTGTGGCCAGCATGCAGTGAGTGGCCAGCATGCAGTGAGTGGCCAGCATCCAGTGTGTGGCCAGCATGCAGTGTGTGGCCATCAAGCAGTGAGTGGCCAGCATGCAGTGTGGGGCCAGCAAGCAGTGAGTGGCCAGCAAGCACTGAGTGGCCAGCATGCAGTGTGTGGCCAGCAAGCAGTGAGTGGCCAGCAAGCAGTGTGTGACCAGCAAGCAGTGTGTGACCAGCAAGCAGTGTGTGACCAGCAAGCAGTGTGTGGCCAGCATGCAGTGTGTGGCCAGCAAGCAGTGAGTGGCCAGCAAGCAGTGTGTGGCCAGCAAGCAGTGAGTGGCCAGCAAGCAGTGTGTGGCCAACAAGCAGTGTGTGGCCAGCATGCAGTGTGTGGCCAGCATGCAGTGTGTGGCCAGCAAGCAATGAGTGGCCAGCATGAAATGTGTGGCCAGCATGCACTGTGTGGCCAGCAAGCAGTGAGTGGCCAGCAAGCAGTGAGTGGCCAGCAAGCAGTGTGTGGCCAGCAAGCAGTGTGTGGCCAGCAAGCAGTGTGTGACCAGAAAGCAGTGTGTGACCAGCAAGCAGTGTGTGGCCAGCATGCACTGTGTGGCCAGCAAGCAGTGAGTGGCCAGCAAGCAGTGAGTGGCCAGCAAGCAGTGTGTGGCCAGCAAGCAGTGTGTGGCCAGCAAGCAGTGAGTGGCCAGCAAGCAGTGTGTGGCCAGCATGCAGTGTGTGGCCAGCAAGCAGTGAGTGACCAGCAAGCAGTGTGTGGCCAGCAAGCAGTGTTTGGCCAGCATGCAGTGTGTGGCCAGCAAGCAGTGAGTGGCCAGCATGCAGTGTGTGGTCAGCATGCAGTGTGTGGCCAGCATGCAGTGTGTGGCCAGCAAGCAGTGAGTGGCCAGCATGCAGTGTGTGGCCAGCAAGCAGTGAGTGGCCAGCATGTAGTGATTACCTAGCATGCAGTGTGTGCCCAGCAAGCAGTGTGTGGCCAGCAAGCAGTGAGTGGCCAGCATGCAGTGTGTGGCCAGCAAGCAGTGAGTGGCCAGCATGCAGTGTGTGGCCAGCAAGCAGTGAGTGGCCAGCATGTAGTGATTACCTAGCATGCAGTGAGTGGCCAGCAAGCAGCGTGTGGCCAGCAAGCAGTGAGTGGCCAGCATGCAGTGAGTGTCCAGCATGCAGTGAGTGGCCAACATGCAGTGTGTGGCCAGCATGCAGTGAGTGGCCAGCATGCAGTGAGTGGCCAACATGCAGTGAGTGGCCAGCATGCAGTGTGTGGCCAGCAAGCAGTGAGTGACCAGCAAGCAGTGTGTGGCCAGCAAGCAGTGTTTGGCCAGCATGCAGTGTGGCCAGCAAGCAGTGAGTGGCCAGCATGCAGTGTGTGGTCAGCATGCAGTGTGTGGCCAGCATGCAGTGTGTGGCCAGCAAGCAGTGAGAGGCCAGCATGCGGTGTGTGGCCAGCAAGCAGTGAGTGGCCAGCATGTAGTGATTACCTAGCATGCAGTGTGTGCCCAGCAAGCAGTGTGTGGCCAGCAAGCAGTGAGTGGCCAGCATGCAGTGTGTGGCCAGCAAGCAGTGAGTGGCCAGCATGCAGTGTGTGGCCAGCAAGCAGTGAGTGGCCAGCATGTAGTGATTACCTAGCATGCAGTGAGTGGCCAGCAAGCAGCGTGTGGCCAGCAAGCAGTGAGTGGCCAGCATGCAGTGAGTGTCCAGCATGCAGTGAGTGGCCAACATGCAGTGTGTGGCCAGCATGCAGTGAGTGGCCAGCATGCAGTGAGTGGCCAACATGCAGTGAGTGGCCAGCATGCAGTGTGTGGCCAGCAAGCAGTGTGTGGCCAGCAAGCAGTGAGTGGCCAGCATGCAGTGTGTGGCCAGCATGCAGTGAGTGGCCAGCAAGCAGTGTGTGGCCAGCAAGCAGTGAGTGGCCAGCATGCAGTGTGTGGCCAGCATGCAGTGTGTGGCCAGCAAGCAGTGTGTGGCCAGCATGCAGTGAGTGGCCAGCATGCAGAGTGTTGCCAGCATGCAGTGAGTGGCCAGCATGCAGTGAGTGGCCAGCATCCAGTGTGTGGCCAGCATGCAGTGTGTGGCCAGCAAGCAGTGAGTGGCCATCATGCAGTGTGGGGCCAGCAAGCAGTGAGTGGCCAGCATGCAGTGTGTGGCCAGCAAGCAGTGAGTAGCCAGCAAGCAGTGTGTGACCAGCAAGCAGTGAGTGGCCATCATGCAGTGTGGGGCCAGCAAGCAGTGAGTGGCCAGCATGCAGTGTGTGGCCAGCAAGCAGTGAGTGGCCAGCAAGCAGTGTGTGACCAGCAAGCAGTGTGTGACCAGCAAGCAGTGTGTGACCAGCAAGCAGTGTGTGGCCAGCATGCAGTGTGTGGCCAGCAAGCAGTGAGTGGCCAGCAAGCAGTGAGTGGCCAGCAAGCAGTGTGTGGCCAGCAAGCAGTGTGTGGCCAGCATGCAGTGTGTGGCCAGCAAGCAGTGAGTGGCCAGCATGCAGTGTGTGGCCAGCAAGCAGTGAGTGGCCAGCAAGCAGTGTGTGGCCAGCAAGCAGTGTGTGGCCAGCATGCAGTGTGTGGCCAGCAAGCAGTGAGTGGCCAGCAAGCAGTGAGTGGCCAGCATGCAGTGTGTGGCCAGCAAGCAGTGAGTGGCCAGCAAGCAGTGTGTGACCAGCAAGCAGTGTGTGACCAGCAAGCAGTGTGTGACCAGCAAGCAGTGTGTGGCCAGCATGCAGTGTGTGGCCAGCAAGCAGTGAGTGGCCAGCAAGCAGTGAGTGGCCCGCAAGCAGTGTGTGGCCAGCAAGCAGTGTGTGGCCAGCATGCAGTGTGTGGCCAGCAAGCAGTGAGTGGCCAGCAAGCAGTGAGTGGCCAGCAAGCAGTGTGTGGCCAGCAAGCAGTGTGTGGCCAGCAAGCAGTGAGTGGCCAGCAAGCAGTGTGTGGCCAGCATGCAGTGTGTGGCCAGCAAGCAGTGAGTGGCCAGCAAGTAGTGTTTGGCCAGCAAGCAGTGTGTGGCCAGCATGCAGTGTGTGGCCAGCATGCAGTGTGTGGCCAGCATGCAGTGTGTGGCCAGCATGCAGTGTGTGGCCAGCATGCAGTGTGTGGCCAGCATGCAGTGTGTGGCCAGCATGCAGTATGTGGCCAGCATGCAGTGTGTGGCCAGCATGCAGTGAGTGGCCAGCATGCAGTGAGTGGCCAGCAAGCAGTGAGTGGCCAGCATGCAGTGAGTGGCCAGCATGCAGTGTGTGGCCAGCATGCAGTGTGTGGCCAGCATGCAGTGAGTGGCCAGCATGCAGTGTGTGGCCAGCATGCAGTTTGTGGCCAGCAAGCAGTGAGTGGCCAGCATGCAGTGTGTGGCCAGCATGCAGTGAGTGGCCAACATGCAGTGTGTGGCCAGCATGCAGTGAGTGGCCAGCATGCAGTGAGTGGCCAGCATGTAGTGTGTGGCCAGCATGCAGTGTGTGGCCAGCATGCAGTGTGTGGCCAGCATGCAGTGAGTGGCCAGCATGCAGTGTGTGGCCAGCATGCAGTGTGTGGCCAGCATGCAGTGAGTGGCCAGCAAGCAGTGTGTGGCCAGCATGCAGTGAGTGGCCAGCATGCAGTGAGTGGCCAGCATGCAGTGAATGGCCAGCATGCAGTGAGTGGCCAGCATGCAGTGAGTAGCCAGCATGCAGTGAGTAGCCAGCATGCAGTGAGTAGCCAGCATGCAGTGTGTGGCCAGCATGCAGTGTGTGGCCAGCAAGCAGTGAGTGGCCAGCAAGCAGTGTGTGACCAGCAAGCAGTGTGTGACCAGCAAGCAGTGTGTGACCAGCAAGCAGTGTGTGGCCAGCATGCAGTGTGTGGCCAGCAAGCAGTGAGTGGCCAGCAAGCAGTGAGTGGCCCGCAAGCAGTGTGTTGCCAGCAAGCAGTGTGTGGCCAGCATGCAGTGTGTGGCCAGCAAGCAGTGAGTGGCCAGCAAGCAGTGAGTGGCCAGCAAGCAGTGTGTGGCCAGCAAGCAGTGTGTGGCCAGCAAGCAGTGAGTGGCCAGCAAGCAGTGTGTGGCCAGCATGCAGTGTGTGGCCAGCAAGCAGTGAGTGGCCAGCAAGCAGTGTTTGGCCAGCAAGCAGTGTGTGGCCAGCATGCAGTGTGTGGCCAGCATGCAGTGTGTGGCCAGCATGCAGTGTGTGGCCAGCTTGCAGTGTGTGGCCAGCATGCAGTGTGTGGCCAGCATGCAGTATGTGGCCAGCATGCAGTGTGTGGCCAGCATGCAGTGAGTGGCCAGCATGCAGTGAGTGGCCAGCAAGCAGTGAGTGGCCAGCATGCAGTGAGTGGCCAGCATGCAGTGTGTGGCCAGCATGCAGTGTGTGGCCAGCATGCAGTGAGTGGCCAGCATGCAGTGTGTGGCCAGCATGCAGTTTGTGGCCAGCAAGCAGTGAGTGGCCACCATGCAGTGTGTGGCCAGCATGCAGTGAGTGGCCAACATGCAGTGTGTGGCCAGCATGCAGTGAGTGGCCAGCATGCAGTGACTGGCCAGCATGCAGTGTGTGGCCAGCATGCAGTGTGTGGCCAGCATGCAGTGTGTGGCCAGCATGCAGTGAGTGGCCAGCATGCAGTGTGTGGCCAGCATGCAGTGTGTGGCCAGCATGCAGTGAGTGGCCAGCAAGCATTGTGTGGCCAGCATGCAGTGAGTGGCCAGCATGCAGTGAGTGGCCAGCATGCAGTGAATGGCCAGCATGCAGTGAGTGGCCAGCATGCAGTGAGTAGCCAGCATGCAGTGAGTAGCCAGCATGCAGTGAGTAGCCAGCATGCAGTGTGTGGCCAGCATGCAGTGTGTGGCCAGCATGCAGTGAGTGGCCAGCATGCAGTGTGTGGCCAGCATGCAGTGTGTGGCCAGCATGCAGTGTGTGGCCAGCATACAGTGTGTGGCCAGCAGGCAGTGAGTGGCCAGCAGGCAGTGAGTGGCCAGCAAGCAGTGTGTGGCCAGCATGCAGTGTGTGGCCAGCAAGCAGTGAGTGGCCAGCATGCAGTGTGTGGCCAGCATGCAGTGTGTGGCCAGCATGCAGTGTGTGGCCAGCAAGCAGTGAGTAGCCAGCATGCAGTGTGTGGCCAGCATGCAGTGTGTGGCCAGCATGCAGTGTGTGGCCAGCATGCAGTGTGTGGCCAGCATGCAGTGAGTGGCCAGCATGCAGTGGTTGGCCAGCATGCAGTGAGTGGCCAGAATGCAGTGTGTGGTCAGCATGCAGTGTGTGGCCAGCATGCAGTGAGTGGCCAGCATGCAGTGTGTGGCCAGCAAGCAGTGTGTGGCTGTTACGGCCCTCTCGGGACGCAACGGTGTTCTTACTCTGATGTTGTTAGAGGAAGATATATATATCCGTTCCCAAGCCAGTAGTGGCTATCAAGGGATGTGATCCATGACGCAAGTAACTTAAAGGGAGTAGGGAAAGAAAGTTAAGAACTTAATATTATAATTATCACCATCACCAATTAAATATATAAAATCAAAGAGTGCACAGGGGGAGGGGTATTAACACTATACAAGGGGATTATTCACAATATAGTCTTCTGCTGAAGACTCTGGATCCAGAAGTTAGGTGCTGAGTCCTCGGTGCTTTCTTTGTGGCCTCACAACGTGTCCTCTGAGAATGCCGAGCCTACCCTGGCCACAGGTCAGCCAAAACACAGGTCCACTGGGGGCACCGCCGTGGAGGCCGTCAACCACAAATCCAACCGGTCTGCTGGCAGGTTCCGGACCCGCAACGCTGGTCAGGCCACTCCACGGACGATATTAGGGTAAACACCCTAGACAGGAGTCTTGTGTGATATCACAAATCACCCTCCTGTCCTCAATACCCCAGTGGATAATCGTCTCCAACAGTCGGTCCCGGATAATCCTTTTACTGCCACTCCACTGGCAGGCTAACACACCACAGTGTTCTTCCGGGGGGACGACTTCACAACGGCTGCAACAAGGTACAAGGTATGGAGACTGCCTGCCTCGGGTAGACTGACTCAACTCCCATCACAGCAGTCCCAGGTCGACTCTGTAAGCAGACACGTCATCAATAACAGGGACACTAAAACACCTCACTTACAGGCTCAGACACAAACGCCCGACACATGCACTTCATAGATGGCGTTGTAGTCTGAGCACCACCTCACCAGAGGTCAGTAGCGGCGGTGTAGAGTGCTCAACGGGACTGGAAACTGGCTCTCATAGCAGGTACACGGCGTCCTCACCAGGTGTCGTCGTCCTCTTGGAGGGGGTTTCGGGAGCTGACCCACAGATGGCGCGGTTGTCACTGCTCCGAGCTCGGACACTGGATCCGGGTTCGTAACAGTGGCCAGCATGCAGTGAGTGGCCAGCATGCAGTGAGTGGCCAGCATGCAGTGTGTGGCCAGCATGCAGTGTGTGGCCAGCATGCAGTGTGTGGCCAGCATGCAGTGTGTGGCCAGCATGCAGTGTGTGGCCAGCAAGCAGTGAGTGGCCAGCTTGCAGTGTGTGGCCAACATGCAGTGAGTGGATAACATGCAGTGTGTGGCCAACATGCAGTTAGTGGCCAGCATGCAGTGTGTGGCCAGCATGCAGTGTGTGGCCAACATGCAGTGTGTGGCCAACATGCAGTGTGTGGCCAGCATGCAGTGAGTGGCCAGCATGCAGTGTGTGGCCAGCATGCAGTGTGTGGCCAGCATGCAGTAAGTGGCCAACATGCAGTGAGTGGCCAACATGCAGTGTGTGGCCAGCATGTAGTGTGTGGCCAGCATGCAGTGTGTAACCAGCATGCAGTGAGTGGCCAACATGCAGTGAGTGGCCAGCATGCAGTGTGTGGCCAGCATGCAGTGTGTGGCCAGCATGCAGTGAGTGGCCAACATGCAGTGTGTGGCCAGCATGCAGTGAGTGGCCAGCATGCAGTGAGTGGCCAACATGCAGTGTGTGGCCAGCATGCAGTGAGTGGCCAGCATGCAGTTAGTGGCCAGCAAGCAGTGAGTGGCCAGCATGCAGTGTGTGGCCAGCAAGCAGTGAGTGGCCAGCATGTAGTGATTACCTAGCATGCAGTGTGTGGCCAGCAAGCAGTGTGTGGCCAGCAAGCAGAGAGTGGCCAGCATGCAGTGTGTGGCCAGCAAGCAGTGAGAGGCCAGCATGCAGTGTGTGGCCAGCAAGCAGTGAGTGGCCAGCATGTAGTGATTACCAAGCATGCAGTGAGTGGCCAGCAAGCAGCGTGTGGCCAGCATGCAGTGAGTGGCCAGCATGCAGTGTGTGGCCAGCATGCGGTGTGTGGCCAGCAAGCAGTGTGTGGCCAGCAAGAAGAGTGTGGCCAGCATGCAGTGTGTGGCCAGCAGGCAGTGTGTGGCCAGCAAGCAGTGTGTGGCCAGCAAGCAGTGTGTGGCCAGCATGCAGAGAGTGGCCAGCATGTAGTGAGTGGCCAGCATGCAGTGAGTGGCCAGCATGTAGTGATTACCTAGCATGCAGTGTGTGGCCAGCAAGCAGTGTGTGGCCAGCATGCAGTGAGTGGCCAGCATGCAGTGTGTGGCCAGCATGCAGTGTCTAGCCAGCATTCAGTGTGTGGCCAGCATGCAGTGTGTGGCCAGCATGCAGTGAGTGGCCAGCATGCAGTGAGTGGCCAGCTTGCAGTGTGTGGCCAACATGCAGTGAGTGGACAACATGCAGTGTGTGGCCAACATGCAGTGAGTGGCCAGCATGCAGTGTGTGGCCAGCATGCAGTGTGTGGCCAACATGCAGTGTGTGGCCAGCATGCAGTGTGTGGCCAGCATGCAGTGAGTGGCCAGCATGCAGTGTGTGGCCAGCATGCAGTGTGTGGCCAGCATGCAGTAAGTGGCCAACATGCAGTGAGTGGCCAACATGCAGTGTGTGGCCAGCATGTAGTGTGTGGCCAGCATGCAGTGTGTAACCAGCATGCAGTGAGTGGCCAACATGCAGTGAGTGGCCAGCATGCAGTGTGTGGCACGCATGCAGTGTGTGGCCAGCATGCAGTGAGTGGCCAACATGCAGTGTGTGGCCAGCATGCAGTGAGTGGCCAGCATGCAGTGAGTGGCCAACATGCAGTGTGTGGCCAGCATGCAGTGAGTGGCCAGCATGCAGTGAGTGGCCAGCAAGCAGTGAGTGGCCAGCATGCAGTGTGTGGCCAGCAAGCAGTGAGTGGCCAGCATGTAGTGATTACCTAGCATGCAGTGTGTGGCCAGCAAGCAGTATGTGGCCAGCAAGCAGTGAGTGGCCAGCATGCAGTGTGTGGCCAGCAAGCAGTGAGAGGCCAGCATGCAGTGTGTGGCCAGCAAGCAGTGAGTGGCCAGCATGTAGTGATTACCTAGCATGCAGTGAGTGGCCAGCAAGCAGCGTGTGGCCAGCATGCAGTGAGTGGCCAGCATGCAGTGTGTGGCCAGCATGCGGTGTGTGGCCAGCAAGCAGTGTGTGGCCAGCAAGAAGTGTGTGGCCAGCATGCAGTGTGTGGCCAGCAGGCAGTGTGTGGCCAGCAAGCAGTGTGTGGCCAGCAAGCAGTGTGTGGCCAGCATGCAGTGAGTGGCCAGCATGTAGTGATTACCTAGCATGCAGTGAGTGGCCAGCAAGCAGCGTGTGGCCAGCATGCAGTGAGTGGCCAGCATGTAGTGAGTGGCCAGCATGCAGTGAGTGGCCAGCATGTAGTGATTACCTAGCATGCAGTGTGTGGCAAGCAAGCAGTGTGTGGCCAGCATGCAGTGAGTGGCCAGAATGCAGTGAGTGGCCAACATGCAGTGAGTGGCCAGCATGCAGTGAGTGGCCAGCAACCAGTGTGTGGCCAGCAAGCAGTGAGTGGCCAGCATGCAGTGTGTGGCCAGCATGCAGTGAGTGGCCAGCAAGCAGTGTGTGGCCAGCAAGCAGTGAGTGGCCAGCATGCAGTGTGTGGCCAGCATGCAGTGTGTGGCCAGCATACAGTGAGTGGCCAGCATGCAGTGAGTGGCTAGCATCCAGTGTGTGGCCAGCATGCAGTGTGTGGCCAGCAAGCAGTGAGTGGCCAGCATGTAGTGTGGGGCCAGCAAGCAGTGAGTGGCCAGCAAGCACTGAGTGGCCAGCATGCATTGTGTGGCCAGCAAGCAGTGAGTGGCCAGCAAGCAGTGTGTGACCAGCAAGCAGTGTGTGACCAGCAAGCAGTGTGTGACCAGCAAGCAGTGTGTGGCCAGCATGCAGTGTGTGGCCAGCAAGCAGTGAGTGGCCAGCAAGCAGTGCGTGGCCAGCAAGCAGTGAGTGGCCAGCAAGCAGTGTGTGGCCAGCAAGCAGTGTGTGGCCAGCATGCAGTGTGTGGCCAGCATGCAGTGTGTGGCCAGCAAGCAGTGAGTGGCCAGCATGCAGTGTGTGGCCAGCATGCACTGTGTGGCCAGCAAGCAGTGAGTGGCCAGCAAGCAGTGAGTGGCCAGCAAGCAGTGTGTGCCCAGCAAGCAGTGTGTGCCCAGCAAGCAGTGAGTGGCCAGCAAACAGTGTGTGGCCAGCATGCAGTGTGTGGCCAGCAAGCAGTGAGTGGCCAGCAAGCAGTGTGTGGCCAGCAAGCAGTGTTTGGCCAATAAGCAGTGTGTGGCCAGCATGCAGTGTGTGGCCAGCAAGCAGTGTGTGGCCAGCATGCAGTGTGTGGCCAGCATGCAGTGTGTGGTCAGCATGCAGTGAGTGGCCAGCATGCAGTGTGTGGCCAGCATGCAGTGTGTGGCCAGCATGCAGTGTGTGGCCAGCATGCAGTGAGTGGCCAGCATGTAGTGATTACCTAGCATGCAGTGTGTGGCCAACATGCAGTGTGTGGCCAGCATGCAGTGAGTGGCCAGCATGCAGTGAGTGGCCAGCATGCAGTGTGTTGCCAGCATGCAGTGAGTGGCCAGCATGCAGTGTGTGGCCAGCATGCAGTGTGTGGCCAGCATGCAGTGTATAGCCAGCATGCAGTGTGTGGCCAGCATGCAGTGAGTGGCCAGCATGCAGTGTGTGGCCAGCATGCAGTGAGTGGCCAGCATGCAGTGAGTAGCCAGCATGCAGTGTGTGGCCAGCATGCAGTGTGTGGCCAGCATGCAGTGTGTGGCCAGCATGCAGTGTGTGGCCAGCATGCAGTGAGTGGCCAACATGCAGTGAGTGGCCAACATGCAGTGTGTGGTCAACATGCAGCGAGTGGCCAGCATGCAGTGTGTGGCCAGCATGCAGTGTGTGGCCAACATGCAGTGTGAGGCCAGCATGCAGTGTGTGGCCAGCATGCAGTGAGTGGCCAGCATGCAGTGTGTGGCCAGCATGCAGTGTGTGGCCAGCATGCAGTGTGCGGCCAGCATGCAGTGAGTGGCCAACATGCAGTGAGTGGCCAGCATGAAGTGTGTGCCCAGCATGCAGTGTGTGGCCAGCATGCAGTGAGTGGCCAACATGCAGTGTGCGGCCAGCATGCAGTGAGTGGCCAACATGCAGTGAGTGGCCAACATGCAGTGTGTGGCCAGCATGCAGTGTGCGGCCAGCATGCAGTGAGTGGCCAACATGCAGTGTGTGGCCAGCATGCAGTGAGTGGCCAACATGCAGTGAGTGGCCAACATGCAGTGTGTGGCCAGCATGCAGTGTGCGGCCAGCATGCAGTGTGTGGCCAACATGCAGTGTGTGGCCAGCATGCAGTGAGTGGTCAACATGCAGTGTGTGGCCAGCATGCAGTGAGTGGCCAGCATGCAGTGTGTGGCCAGCATGCAGTGTGTGGCCAGCATGCAGTGAGTGGCCAACATGCCGTGTGTGGCCAGCATGCAGTGAGTGGCCAACATGCATTGAGTGGCCAACATGCAGTGTGTGGCCATCATGCAGTGTGTGGCCAGCATGCAGTGTGTGGCCAGCATTCAGTGTGTGGCCAGCATGCAGTGAGTGGCCAACATGCAGTGTGTGGCCAGCATGCAGTGAGTGGCCAACATGCAGAGAGTGGCCAACATGCAGTGTGTGGCCAGCATGCAGTAAGTTGCCAGCATGCAGTGAGTGACCAACATGCAGTGTGTGACCAGCATGCAGTGAGTGGCCAACATGCAGTGTGTGACCAGCATGCAGTGTGTGTCCAGCATGCAGTGAGTGGCCAGCATGCAGTGTGTGACCAGCATGCAGTGTGTGTCCAGCATGCAGTGAGTGGCCAGCATGCAGTGAGTGGCCAGCAAGCAGTGAGTGGCCAGCATGCAGTGTGTGGCCAGCAAGCAGTTAGTGGCCAGCATGTAGTGATTACCTAGCATGCAGTGTGTGGCCAGCAAGCAGTGTGTGGCCAGCAAGCAGTGAGTGGCCAGCATGCAGTGTGTGGCCAGCAAGCAGTGAGAGGCCAGCATGCAGTGTGTGGCCAGCAAGCAGTGAGTGGCCAGCATGTAGTGATTACCTAGCATGCAGTGAGTGGCCAGCAAGCAGCGTGTGGCCAGCATGCAGTGAGTGGCCAGCATGCAGTGTGTGGCCAGCATGCGGTGTGTGGCCAGCAAGCAGTGTGTGGCCAGCAAGAAGTGTGTGACCAGCATGCAGTGTGTGGCCAGCAGGCAGTGTGTGGCCAGCAAGCAGTGTGTGGCCAGCAAGCAGTGTGTGGCCAGCATGCAGTGAGTGGCCAGCATGTAGTGATTACCTAGCATGCAGTGAGTGGCCAGCAAGCAGCGTGTGGCCAGCATGCAGTGAGTGGCCAGCATGTAGTGAGTGGCCAGCATGCAGTGAGTGGCCAGCATGTAGTGATTACCTAGCATGCAGTGTGTGGCAAGCAAGCAGTGTGAGGCCAGCATGCAGTGAGTGGCCAG
The DNA here is from genome assembly GCF_040958095.1 of Procambarus clarkii. Lineage (NCBI taxonomy): Eukaryota > Metazoa > Arthropoda > Malacostraca > Decapoda > Cambaridae > Procambarus > Procambarus clarkii. The sequence continues at coordinate 38,636,549 of NC_091158.1, forward strand.
AATGCAGTGAGTGGCAAACATGCAGTGAGTGGCCAGCATGCAGTGAGTGGCCAGCAACCAGTGTGTGGCCAGCAAGCAGTGAGTGGCCAGCATGCAGTGTGTGGCCAGCATGCAGTGAGTGGCCAGCAAGCAGTGTGTGGCCAGCAAGCAGTGAGTGGCCAGCATGCAGTGTGTGGCCAGCATGCAGTGTGTGGCCAGCATACAGTGAGTGGCCAGCATGTAGTGTGGGGCCAGCAAGCAGTGAGTGGCCAGCAAGCACTGAGTGGCCAGCATGCATTGTGTGGCCAGCAAGCAGTGTGTGGCCAGCATGCAGTGTGTGGCCAGCAAGCAGTGAGTGGCCAGCATGTAGTGTGTGGCCAGCAAGCAGTGAGTGGCCAGCAAGCACTGAGTGGCCAGCATGCATTGTGTGGCCAGCAAGCAGTGAGTGGCCAGCAAGCAGTGTGTGACCAGCAAGCAGTGTGTGACCAGCAAGCAGTGTGTGACCAGCAAGCAGTGTGTGGCCAGCATGCAGTGTGTGGCCAGCAAGCAGTGAGTGGCCAGCAAGCAGTGCATGGCCAGCAAGCAGTGAGTGGCCAGCAAGCAGTGTGTGGCCAGCAAGCAGTGTGTGGCCAGCATGCAGTGTGTGGCCAGCATGCAGTGTGTGGCCAGCAAGCAGTGAGTGGCCAGCATGCAGTGTGTGGCCAGCATGCACTGTGTGGCCAGCAAGCAGTGAGTGGCCAGCATGTAGTGTGGGGCCAGCAAGCACTGAGTGGCCAGCATGCATTGTGTGGCCAGCAAGCAGTGTGTGGCCAGCATGCAGTGTGTGGCCAGCAAGCAGTGAGTGGCCAGCATGTAGTGTGGGGCCAGCAAGCAGTGAGTGGCCAGCAAGCACTGAGTGGCCAGCATGCATTGTGTGGCCAGCAAGCAGTGTGTGGCCAGCATGCAGTGTGTGGCCAGCAAGCAGTGAGTGGCCAACATGCCGTGTGTGGCCAGCATGCAGTGAGTGGCCAACATGCATTGAGTGGCCAACATGCAGTGTGTGGCCATCATGCAGTGTGTGGCCAGCATGCAGTGTGTGGCCAGCATTCAGTGTGTGGCCAGCATGCAGTGAGTGGCCAACATGCAGTGTGTGGCCAGCATGCAGTGAGTGGCCAACATGCAGAGAGTGGCCAACATGCAGTGTGTGGCCAGCATGCAGTAAGTTGCCAGCATGCAGTGAGTGACCAACATGCAGTGTGTGACCAGCATGCAGTGAGTGGCCAACATGCAGTGTGTGACCAGCATGCAGTGTGTGTCCAGCATGCAGTGAGTGGCCAGCATGCAGTGTGTGACCAGCATGCAGTGTGTGTCCAGCATGCAGTGAGTGGCCAGCATGCAGTGAGTGGCCAGCAAGCAGTGAGTGGCCAGCATGCAGTGTGTGGCCAGCAAGCAGTTAGTGGCCAGCATGTAGTGATTACCTAGCATGCAGTGTGTGGCCAGCAAGCAGTGTGTGGCCAGCAAGCAGTGTGTGGCCAGCAGGCAGTGTGTGGCCAGCAAGCAGTGTGTGGCCAGCAAGCAGTGTGTGGCCAGCATGCAGTGAGTGGCCAGCATGTAGTGATTACCTAGCATGCAGTGAGTGGCCAGCAAGCAGCGTGTGGCCAGCATGCAGTGAGTGGCCAGCATGTAGTGAGTGGCCAGCATGCAGTGAGTGGCCAGCATGTAGTGATTACCTAGCATGCAGTGTGTGGCAAGCAAGCAGTGTGTGGCCAGCATGCAGTGAGTGGCCAGAATGCAGTGAGTGGCAAACATGCAGTGAGTGGCCAGCATGCAGTGAGTGGCCAGCAACCAGTGTGTGGCCAGCAAGCAGTGAGTGGCCAGCATGCAGTGTGTGGCCAGCATGCAGTGAGTGGCCAGCAAGCAGTGTGTGGCCAGCAAGCAGTGAGTGGCCAGCATGCAGTGTGTGGCCAGCATGCAGTGTGAGGCCAGCATACAGTGAGTGGCCAGCATGCAGTGAGTGGCTAGCATCCAGTGTGTGGCCAGCATGCAGTGTGTGGCCAGCAAGCAGTGAGTGGCCAGCATGTAGTGTGGGGCCAGCAAGCAGTGAGTGGCCAGCAAGCACTGAGTGGCCAGCATGCATTGTGTGGCCAGCAAGCAGTGTGTGGCCAGCATGCAGTGTGTGGCCAGCAAGCAGTGAGTGGCCAGCATGTAGTGTGGGGCCAGCAAGCAGTGAGTGGCCAGCAAGCACTGAGTGGCCAGCATGCATTGTGTGGCCAGCAAGCAGTGAGTGGCCAGCAAGCAGTGTGTGACCAGCAAGCAGTGTGTGACCAGCAAGCAGTGTGTGACCAGCAAGCAGTGTGTGGCCAGCATGCAGTGTGTGGCCAGCAAGCAGTGAGTGGCCAGCAAGCAGTGCATGGCCAGCAAGCAGTGAGTGGCCAGCAAGCAGTGTGTGGCCAGCAAGCAGTGTGTGGCCAGCATGCAGTGTGTGGCCAGCATGCAGTGTGTGGCCAGCAAGCAGTGAGTGGCCAGCATGCAGTGTGTGGCCAGCATGCACTGTGTGGCCAGCAAGCAGTGAGTGGCCAGCATGTAGTGTGGGGCCAGCAAGCAGTGAGTGGCCAGCAAGCACTGAGTGGCCAGCATGCATTGTGTGGCCAGCAAGCAGTGTGTGGCCAGCATGCAGTGTGTGGCCAGCAAGCAGTGAGTGGCCAGCATGTAGTGTGGGGCCAGCAAGCAGTGAGTGGCCAGCAAGCACTGAGTGGCCAGCATGCATTGTGTGGCCAGCAAGCAGTGTGTGGCCAGCATGCAGTGTGTGGCCAGCAAGCAGTGAGTGGCCAACATGCCGTGTGTGGCCAGCATGCAGTGAGTGGCCAACATGTATTGAGTGGCCAACATGCAGTGTGTGGCCATCATGCAGTGTGTGGCCAGCATGCAGTGTGTGGCCAGCATTCAGTGTGTGGCCAGCATGCAGTGAGTGGCCAACATGCAGTGTGTGGCCAGCATGCAGTGAGTGGCCAACATGCAGAGAGTGGCCAACATGCAGTGTGTGGCCAGCATGCAGTAAGTTGCCAGCATGCAGTGAGTGACCAACATGCAGTGTGTGACCAGCATGCAGTGAGTGGCCAACATGCAGTGTGTGACCAGCATGCAGTGTGTGTCCAGCATGCAGTGAGTGGCCAGCATGCAGTGTGTGACCAGCATGCAGTGGGTGTCCAGCATGCAGTGAGTGGCCAGCATGCAGTGAGTGGCCAGCAAGCAGTGAGTGGCCAGCATGCAGTGTGTGGCCAGCAAGCAGTTAGTGGCCAGCATGTAGTGATTACCTAGCATGCAGTGTGTGGCCAGCAAGCAGTGTGTGGCCAGCAAGCAGTGAGTGGCCAGCATGCAGTGTGTGGCCAGCAAGCAGTGAGAGGCCAGCATGCAGTGTGTGGCCAGCAAGCAGTGAGTGGCCAGCATGTAGTGATTACCTAGCATGCAGTGAGTGGCCAGCAAGCAGCGTGTGGCCAGCATGCAGTGAGTGGCCAGCATGCAGTGTGTGGCCAGCATGCGGTGTGTGGCCAGCAAGCAGTGTGTGGCCAGCAAGAAGTGTGTGGATAGCATGCAGTGTGTGGCCAGCAGGCAGTGTGTGGCCAGCAAGCAGTGTGTGGCCAGCAAGCAGTGTGTGGCCAGCATGCAGTGAGTGGCCAGCATGTAGTGATTACCTAGCATGCAGTGAGTGGCCAGCAAGCAGCGTGTGGCCAGCATGCAGTGAGTGGCCAGCATGTAGTGAGTGGCCAGCATGCAGTGAGTGGCCAGCATGTAGTGATTACCTAGCATGCAGTGTGTGGCAAGCAAGCAGTGTGTGGCCAGCATGCAGTGAGTGGCCAGAATGCAGTGAGTGGCAAACATGCAGTGAGTGGCCAGCATGCAGTGAGTGGCCAGCAACCAGTGTGTGGCCAGCAAGCAGTGAGTGGCCAGCATGCAGTGTGTGGCCAGCATGCAGTGAGTGGCCAGCAAGCAGTGTGTGGCCAGCAAGCAGTGAGTGGCCAGCATGCAGTGTGTGGCCAGCATGCAGTGTGTGGCCAGCATACAGTGAGTGGCCAGCATGCAGTGAGTGGCTAGCATCCAGTGTGTGGCCAGCATGCAGTGTGTGGCCAGCAAGCAGTGAGTGGCCAGCATGTAGTGTGGGGCCAGCAAGCAGTGAGTGGCCAGCAAGCACTGAGTGGCCAGCATGCATTGTGTGGCCAGCAAGCAGTGTGTGGCCAGCATGCAGTGTGTGGCCAGCAAGCAGTGAGTGGCCAGCATGTAGTGTGGGGCCAGCAAGCAGTGAGTGGCCAGCAAGCACTGAGTGGCCAGCATGCATTGTGTGGCCAGCAAGCAGTGAGTGGCCAGCAAGCAGTGTGTGACCAGCAAGCAGTGTGTGACCAGCAAGCAGTGTGTGACCAGCAAGCAGTGTGTGGCCAGCATGCAGTGTGTGGCCAGCAAGCAGTGAGTGGCCAGCAAGCAGTGCATGGCCAGCAAGCAGTGAGTGGCCAGCAAGCAGTGTGTGGCCAGCAAGCAGTGTGTGGCCAGCATGCAGTGTGTGGCCAGCATGCAGTGTGTGGCCAGCAAGCAGTGAGTGGCCAGCATGCAGTGTGTGGCCAGCATGCAGTGTGTGGCCAGCAAGCAGTGAGTGGCCAGCAAGCAGTGAGTGGCCAGCAAGCAGTGTGTGCCCAGCAAGCAGTGTGTGCCCAGCAAGCAGTGAGTGGCCAGCAAACAGTGTGTGGCCAGCATGCAGTGTGTGGCCAGCAAGCAGTGAGTGGCCAGCAAGCAGTGTGTGGCCAGCAAGCAGTGTTTGGCCAGCAAGCAGTGTGTGGCCAGCATGCAGTGTGTGGCCAGCAAGCAGTGTGTGGCCAGCATGCAGTGTGTGGCCAGCATGCAGTGTGTGGTCAGCATGCAGTGAGTGGCCAGCATGCAGTGTGTGGCCAGCATGCAGTGTGTGGCCAGCATGCAGTGTGTGGCCAGCATGCAGTGAGTGGCCAGCAAGCAGTGTGTGGCCAGCAGGCAGTGAGTGGCCAGCATGTAGTGATTACCTAGCATGCAGTGTGTGGCCAACATGCAGTGTGTGGCCAGCATGCAGTGAGTGGCCAGCATGCAGTGAGTGGCCAGCATGCAGTGTGTTGCCAGCATGCAGTGAGTGGCCAGCATGCAGTGTGTGGCCAGCATGCAGTGTGTGGCCAGCATGCAGTGTATAGCCAGCATGCAGTGTGTGGCCAGCATGCAGTGAGTGGCCAGCATGCAGTGTGTGGCCAGCATGCAGTGAGTAACCAGCATGCAGTGATTAGCCAGCATGCAGTGTGTGGCCAGCATGCAGTGTGTAGCCAGCATGCAGTGTGTGGCCAGCATGCAGTGTGTGGCCAGCATGCAGTGAGTGGCCAACATGCAGTGAGTGGCCAACATGCAGTGTGTGATCAACATGCAGTGAGTGGCCAGCATGCAGTGTGTGGCCAGCATGCAGTGTGTGGCCAACATGCAGTGTGAGGCCAGCATGCAGTGTGTGGCCAGCATGCAGTGAGTGGCCAGCATGCAGTGTGTGGCCAGCATGCAGTGTGTGGCCAGCATGCAGTGTGCGGCCAGCATGCAGTGAGTGGCCAACATGCAGTGAGTGGCCAGCATGCAGTGTGTGCCCAGCATGCAGTGTGTGGCCAGCATGCAGTGAGTGGCCAACATGCAGTGTGTGGCCAGCATGCAGTGAGTGTCCAAAATGCAGTGAGTGGCCAACATGCAGTGTGTGGCCAGCATGCAGTGTGCGGCCAGCATGCAGTGAGTGGCCAACATGCAGTGTGTGGCCAGCATGCAGTGAGTGGCCAACATGCAGTGAGTGGCCAACATGCAGAGTGTGGCCAGCATGCAGTGTGCGGCCAGCATGCAGTGAGTGGCCAACATGCAGTGTGTGGCCAGCATGCAGTGAGTGGCCAACATGCAGTGTGTGGCCAGCATGCAGTGAGTGGCCAGCATGCAGTGTGTGGCCAGCATGCAGTGTGTGGCCAGCATGCAGTGAGTGGCCAACATGCCGTGTGTGGCCAGCATGCAGTGAGTGGCCAACATGCAGTGAGTGGCCAACATGCAGTGTGTGGCCATCATGCAGTGTGTGGCCAGCATGCAGTGTGTGGCCAGCATTCAGTGTGTGGCCAGCATGCAGTGAGTGGCCAACATGCAGTGTGTGGCCAGCATGCAGTGAGTGGCCAACATGCAGAGAGTGGCCAACATGCAGTGTGTGGCCAGCATGCAGTAAGTTGCCAGCATGCAGTGAGTGACCAACATGCAGTGTGTGACCAGCATGCAGTGAGTGGCCAACATGCCGTGTGTGGCCAGCATGCAGTGAGTGGCCAACATGCATTGAGTGGCCAACATGCAGTGTGTGGCCATCATGCAGTGTGTGGCCAGCATGCAGTGTGTGGCCAGCATTCAGTGTGTGGCCAGCATGCAGTGAGTGGCCAACATGCAGTGTGTGGCCAGCATGCAGTGAGTGGCCAACATGCAGAGAGTGGCCAACATGCAGTGTGTGGCCAGCATGCAGTAAGTTGCCAGCATGCAGTGAGTGACCAACATGCAGTGTGTGACCAGCATGCAGTGAGTGGCCAACATGCAGTGTGTGACCAGCATGCAGTGTGTGTCCAGCATGCAGTGAGTGGCCAGCATGCAGTGTGTGACCAGCATGCAGTGTGTGTCCAGCATGCAGTGAGTGGCCAGCATGCAGTGAGTGGCCAGCAAGCAGTGAGTGGCCAGCATGCAGTGTGTGGCCAGCAAGCAGTTAGTGGCCAGCATGTAGTGATTACCTAGCATGCAGTGTGTGGCCAGCAAGCAGTGTGTGGCCAGCAAGCAGTGAGTGGCCAGCATGCAGTGTGTGGCCAGCAAGCAGTGAGAGGCCAGCATGCAGTGTGTGGCCAGCAAGCAGTGAGTGGCCAGCATGTAGTGATTACCTAGCATGCAGTGAGTGGCCAGCAAGCAGCGTGTGGCCAGCATGCAGTGAGTGGCCAGCATGCAGTGTGTGGCCAGCATGCGGTGTGTGGCCAGCAAGCAGTGTGTGGCCAGCAAGAAGTGTGTGGCCAGCATGCAGTGTGTGGCCAGCAGGCAGTGTGTGGCCAGCAAGCAGTGTGTGGCCAGCAAGCAGTGTGTGGCCAGCATGCAGTGAGTGGCCAGCATGTAGTGATTACCTAGCATGCAGTGAGTGGCCAGCAAGCAGCGTGTGGCCAGCATGCAGTGAGTGGCCAGCATGTAGTGAGTGGCCAGCATGCAGTGAGTGGCCAGCATGTAGTGATTACCTAGCATGCAGTGTGTGGCCAGCATGTAGTGAGTGGCCAGCATGCAGTGAGTGGCCAGAATGCAGTGAGTGGCAAACATGCAGTGAGTGGCCAGCATGCAGTGAGTGGCCAGCAACCAGTGTGTGGCCAGCAAGCAGTGAGTGGCCAGCATGCAGTGTGTGGCCAGCATGCAGTGAGTGGCCAGCAAGCAGTGTGTGGCCAGCAAGCAGTGAGTGGCCAGCATGCAGTGTGTGGCCAGCATGCAGTGTGTGGCCAGCATACAGTGAGTGGCCAGCATGCAGTGAGTGGCTAGCATCCAGTGTGTGGCCAGCATGCAGTGTGTGGCCAGCAAGCAGTGAGTGGCCAGCATGTAGTGTGGGGCCAGCAAGCAGTGAGTGGCCAGCAAGCACTGAGTGGCCAGCATGCATTGTGTGGCCAGCAAGCAGTGTGTGGCCAGCATGCAGTGTGTGGCCAGCAAGCAGTGAGTGGCCAGCATGTAGTGTGGGGCCAGCAAGCAGTGAGTGGCCAGCAAGCACTGAGTGGCCAGCATGCATTGTGTGGCCAGCAAGCAGTGAGTGGCCAGCAAGCAGTGTGTGACCAGCAAGCAGTGTGTGACCAGCAAGCAGTGTGTGACCAGCAAGCAGTGTGTGGCCAGCATGCAGTGTGTGGCCAGCAAGCAGTGAGTGGCCAGCAAGCAGTGCATGGCCAGCAAGCAGTGAGTGGCCAGCAAGCAGTGTGTGGCCAGCAAGCAGTGTGTGGCCAGCATGCAGTGTGTGGCCAGCATGCAGTGTGTGGCCAGCAAGCAGTGAGTGGCCAGCATGCAGTGTGTGGCCAGCATGCACTGTGTGGCCAGCAAGCAGTGAGTGGCCAGCAAGCAGTGAGTGGCCAGCAAGCAGTGTGTGCCCAGCAAGCAGTGTGTGCCCAGCAAGCAGTGAGTGGCCAGCAAACAGTGTGTGGCCAGCATGCAGTGTGTGGCCAGCAAGCAGTGAGTGGCCAGCAAGCAGTGTGTGGCCAGCAAGCAGTGTTTGGCCAGCAAGCAGTGTGTGGCCAGCATGCAGTGTGTGGCCAGCAAGCAGTGTGTGGCCAGCATGCAGTGTGTGGCCAGCATGCAGTGTGTGGTCAGCATGCAGTGAGTGGCCAGCATGCAGTGTGTGGCCAGCATGCAGTGTGTGGCCAGCATGCAGTGTGTGGCCAGCATGCAGTGAGTGGCCAGCAAGCAGTGTGTGGCCAGCAGGCAGTGAGTGGCCAGCATGTAGTGATTACCTAGCATGCAGTGTGTGGCCAACATGCAGTGTGTGGCCAGCATGCAGTGAGTGGCCAGCATGCAGTGAGTGGCGAGCATGCAGTGTGTTGCCAGCATGCAGTGAGTGGCCAGCATGCAGTGTGTGGCCAGCATGCAGTGTGTGGCCAGCATGCAGTGTATAGCCAGCATGCAGTGTGTGGCCAGCATGCAGTGAGTGGCCAGCATGCAGTGTATAACCAGCATGCAGTGAGTGGCCAGCATGCAGTGATTAGCCAGCATGCAGTGTGTGGCCAGCATGCAGTGTGTAGCCAGCATGCAGTGTGTGGCCAGCATGCAGTGTGTGGCCAGCATGCAGTGAGTGGCCAACATGCAGTGAGTGGCCAACATGCAGTGTGTGATCAACATGCAGTGAGTGGCCAGCATGCAGTGTGTGGCCAGCATGCAGTGTGTGGCCAACATGCAGTGTGAGGCCAGCATGCAGTGTGTGGCCAGCATGCAGTGAGTGGCCAGCATGCAGTGTGTGGCCAGCATGCAGTGTGTGGCCAGCATGCAGTGTGCGGCCAGCATGCAGTGAGTGGCCAACATGCAGTGAGTGGCCAGCATGCAGTGTGTGCCCAGCATGCAGTGTGTGGCCAGCATGCAGTGAGTGGCCAACATGCAGTGTGTGGCCAGCATGCAGTGAGTGGCCAACATGCAGTGAGTGGCCAACATGCAGTGTGTGGCCAGCATGCAGTGTGCGGCCAGCATGCAGTGAGTGGCCAACATGCAGTGTGTGGCCAGCATGCAGTGAGTGGCCAACATGCAGTGAGTGGCCAACATGCAGAGTGTGGCCAGCATGCAGTGTGCGGCCAGCATGCAGTGAGTGGCCAACATGCAGTGTGTGGCCAGCATGCAGTGAGTGGCCAACATGCAGTGTGTGGCCAGCATGCAGTGAGTGGCCAGCATGCAGTGTGTGGCCAGCATGCAGTGTGTGGCCAGCATGCAGTGAGTGGCCAACATGCCGTGTGTGGCCAGCATGCAGTGAGTGGCCAACATGCAGTGAGTGGCCAACATGCAGTGTGTGGCCATCATGCAGTGTGTGGCCAGCATGCAGTGTGTGGCCAGCATTCAGTGTGTGGCCAGCATGCAGTGAGTGGCCAACATGCAGTGTGTGGCCAGCATGCAGTGAGTGGCCAACATGCAGAGAGTGGCCAACATGCAGTGTGTGGCCAGCATGCAGTAAGTTGCCAGCATGCAGTGAGTGACCAACATGCAGTGTGTGACGAGCATGCAGTGAGTGGCCAACATGCAGTGTGTGGCCAGCATGCAGTGTGTGTCCAGCATGCAGTGAGTGGCCAGCATGCAGTGTGTGACCAGCATGCAGTGTGTGTCCAGCATGCAGTGAGTGGCCAGCATGCAGTGTGTGACCAGCATGCAGTGTGTGTCCAGCATGCAGTGAGTAGCCAGCATGCAGTGAGTGGCCAGCAAGCAGTGAGTGGCCAGCATGCAGTGTGTGGCCAGCAAGCAGTGAGTGGCCAGCATGTAGTGATTACCTAGCATGCAGTGTGTGGCCAGCAAGCAGTGTGTGGCCAGCAAGCAGTGAGTGGCCAGCATGCAGTGTGTGGCCAGCAAGCAGTGAGAGGCCAGCATGCAGTGTGTGGCCAGCAAGCAGTGAGTGGCCAGCATGTAGTGATTACCTAGCATGCAGTGAGTGGCCAGCAAGCAGCGTGTGGCCAGCATGCAGTGAGTGGCCAGCATGCAGTGTGTGGCCAGCATGCGGTGTGTGGCCAGCAAGCAGTGTGTGGCCAGCAAGAAGTGTGTGGCCAGCATGCAGTGTGTGGCCAGCAGGCAGTGTGTGGCCAGCAAGCAGTGTGTGGCCAGCAAGCAGTGTGTGGCCAGCATGCAGTGAGTGGCCAGCATGTAGTGATTACCTAGCATGCAGTGAGTGGCCAGCAAGCAGCGTGTGGCCAGCATGCAGTGAGTGGCCAGCATGTAGTGAGTGGCCAGCATGCAGTGAGTGGCCAGCATGTAGTGATTACCTAGCATGCAGTGTGTGGCAAGCAAGCAGTGTGTGGCCAGCATGCAGTGAGTGGCCAGAATGCAGTGAGTGGCCAACATGCAGTGAGTGGCCAGCATGCAGTGAGTGGCCAGCAACCAGTGTGTGGCCAGCAAGCAGTGAGTGGCCAGCATGCAGTGTGTGGCCAGCATGCAGTGAGTGGCCAGCAAGCAGTGTGTGGCCAGCAAGCAGTGAGTGGCCAGCATGCAGTGTGTGGCCAGCATGCAGTGTGTGGCCAGCATACAGTGAGTGGCCAGAATGCAGTGAGTGGCTAGCATCCAGTGTGTGGCCAGCATGCAGTGTGTGGCCAGCAAGCAGTGAGTTGCCAGCATGTAGTGTGGGGCCAGCAAGCAGTGAGTGGCCAGCAAGCACTGAGTGGCCAGCATGCATTGTGTGGCCAGCAAGCAGTGAGTGGCCAGCAAGCAGTGTGTGACCAGCAAGCAGTGTGTGACCAGCAAGCAGTGTGTGACCAGCAAGCAGTGTGTGGCCAGCATGCAGTGTGTGGCCAGCAAGCAGTGAGTGGCCAGCAAGCAGTGCATGAACAGCAAGCAGTGAGTGGCCAGCAAGCAGTGTGTGGCCAGCAAGCAGTGTGTGGCCAGCATGCAGTGTGTGGCCAGCATGCAGTGTGTGGCCAGCAAGCAGTGAGTGGCCAGCATGCAGTGTGTGGCCAGCATGCACTGTGTGGCCAGCAAGCAGTGAGTGGCCAGCAAGCAGTGAGTGGCCAGCAAGCAGTGTGTGCCCAGCAAGCAGTGTGTGCCCAGCAAGCAGTGAGTGGCCAGCAAACAGTGTGTGGCCAGCATGCAGTGTGTGGCCAGCAAGCAGTGAGTGGCCAGCAAGCAGTGTGTGGCCAGCAAGCAGTGTTTGGCCAGCAAGCAGTGTGTGGCCAGCATGCAGTGTGTGGCCAGCAAGCAGTGTGTGGCCAGCATGCAGTGTGTGGCCAGCATGCAGTGTGTGGTCAGCATGCAGTGAGTGGCCAGCATGCAGTGTGTGGCCAGCATGCAGTGTGTGGCCAGCATGCAGTGTATAGCCAGCATGCAGTGTGTGGCCAGCATGCAGTGAGTGGCCAGCATGCAGTGTGTGGCCAGCATGCAGTGAGTGGCCAGCATGCAGTGATTAGCCAGCATGCACTGTTTGGCCAGCATGCAGTGTGCGGCCAGCATGCAGTGAGTGGCCAACATGCAGTGAGTGGCCAGCATGCAGTGTGTGCCCAGCATGCAGTGTGTGGCCAGCATGCAGTGAGTGGCCAACATGCAGTGTGTGGCCAGCATGCAGTGAGTGGCCAACATGCAGTGAGTGGCCAACATGCAGTGTGTGGCCAGCATAAAGTGTGCAGCCAGCATGCAGTGAGTGGCCAACATGCAGTGTGTGGCCAGCATGCAGTGAGTGGCCAACATGCAGTGTGTGGCCAGCATGCAGTGAGTGGCCAGCATGCAGTGTGTGGCCAGCATGCAGTGTGTGGCCAGCATGCAGTGAGTGGCCAACATGCCGTGTGTGGCCAGCATGCAGTGAGTGGCCAACATGCAGTGAGTGGCCAACATGCAGTGTGTGGCCATCATGCAGTGTGTGGCCAGCATGCAGTGTGTGGCCAGCATTCAGTGTGTGGCCAGCATGCAGTGAGTGGCCAACATGCAGTGTGTGGCCAGCATGCAGTGAGTGGCCAACATGCAGAGAGTGGCCAACATGCAGTGTGTGGCCAGCATGCAGTAAGTTGCCAGCATGCAGTGAGTGACCAACATGCAGTGTGTGACCAGCATGCAGTGAGTGGCCAACATGCAGTGTGTGGCCAGCATGCAGTGTGTGTCCAGCATGCAGTGAGTGGCCAGCATGCAGTGTGTGACCAGCATGCAGTGTGTGTCCAGCATGCAGTGAGTGGCCAGCATGCAGTGTGTGGCCAGCATGCAGTGTGTGGCCAGCATGCAGTGAGTGGCCAGCATGCAGTGTGTGGCCAGCATGCAGTGAGTGGCCAGCATGCAGTGATTAGCCAGCATGCAGTGTGTGGCCAGCATGCAGTGTGTGGCCAGCATGCAGTGTGTGGCCAGCATGCAGTGTGTGTCCAGCATGCAGTGAGTGGCCAGCATGCAGTGTGTGGCCAGCATGCAGTGTGTGGCCAGCATGCAGTGTGTGGCCAGCATGCAGTGAGTGGCCAATATGCAGTGTGTGGCCAGCATGCAGTGAGTGGCCAACATACAGTGTGTGGCCAGCATGCAGTGAGTGGCCAACATGCAGTGTGTGGCCAGCATGCAGTGAGTGGCCAGCATGCAGTGAGTGGCCAGCATGCAGTGAGTGGCCAACATGCAGTTAGTGGCCAGCATGCAGTTTAGTGGCTAACATGCAGTGTGTGGCCAGCAAGCAGTGTGTGGCCAGCAAGCAGTGAGTGGCCAGCATGCAGTGTGTGGCCAGCATGCAGTGAGTGGCCAGCAAGCAGTGTGTGGCCAGCAAGCAGTGATTGGCCAGCATGCAGTGTGTGGCCAGCATGCAGTGTGTGGCCAGCAAGCAGTGTGTGGCCAGCATGCAGTGAGTGGCCAGCATGCAGTGTGTGGCCAGCATGCAGTGTGTGGCCTGCAAGCAGTGAGTGGCCAGCATGCAGTGTGTGGCCAGCAAGCAGTGAGTGGCCAGGTAGCAGTGTGTGGCCAGCAAGCAGTGAGTGGCCAGCAAGCAGTGAGTGGCCAGCATGCAGTGTGTGGCCAGCAAGCAGTGAGTGGCCAGGTAGCAGTGTGTGGCCAGCAAGCAGTGAGTGGCCAGCAAGCAGTGTGGGACCAGCAAGCAGTGTGTGGCCAGCATGCAGTGTGTGGCCAGCAAGCAGTGAGTGGCCAGCAAGCAGTGTGTGGCCAGCAAGCAGTGAGTGGCCAGCAAGCAGTGTGTGGCCAGCAAGCAGTGTGTGGCCAGCATGAAGAGTGTGGCCAGCATGCAGTGTTTGGCCAGCAAGCAGTGAGTGGCCAGCATGCAGTGTGTGGCCAGCATGCAGTGTGTGGCCAGCATGCAGTGTGTGGCCAGCATGCAGTGTGTGGCCAGCATGCAGTGATTGGCCAGCAAGCAGTGAGTGGCCAGCATGCAGTGTGTGGCCAGCAAGCAGTGAGTGGTCAGCAAGCAGTGTGTGGCCAGCAAGCAGTGAGTGGCAAGCAAGCAGTGTGTGACCAGCAAGCAGTGTGTGGCCAGCATGCAGTGTGTGTGTCCAGCAAACAGTGAGTGGCCAGCAAGCAGTGTGTGGCCAGCAAGCAGTGAATGGCCAGCAAGCATTGTGTGGCCAGCAAGCAGTGTGTGGCCAGCATGCAGTGAGTGGCCAGCAAGCAGTGTGTGGCTAGCATACAGTGTGTGGCCAGCATGCAGCGTGTGGCCAGCATGCAGCGTTTGGCCAGCAAGCAGTGAGTGGCCAGCATGCAGTGTGTGGCCAGCATGCAGTGTGTGGCCAGCATGCAGTGTGTGGCCAGCAAGCAGTGAGTGGCCAGCAAGCAGTGTGTAGCCAGCAAGCAGTGTGTGGCCAGCAAGCAGTGAGTGGCCAGCATGCAGTGTGTGGCCAGCATGCAGTGTGTGGCCAGCAAGCAGTGTGTGGCCAGCATGCAGTGAGTGGCCAGCATGCAGTGTGTGGCCAGCATGCAGTGAGTGGCCAGCATACAGTGAGTGGCCAGCATGCAGTGTGTGGCCAGCATGTAGTGTGTGGCCAGCAAGCAGTGTGTGGCCAGCAAGCAGTGTGTGGCCAGCATGCAGTGTGTGGCCAGCATGCAGTGTTTGGCCAGCAAGCAGTGAGTGGCCAGCATGCAGTGTGTCGCCAGCATGCAGTGTTTGGCCAGCATGCAGTGTGTGGCCAGCAAGGAGTGAGTGGCCAGCAAGCAGTGTGTGGCCAGCAAGCAGTGTGTGGCCAGCAAGCAGTGAGTGGCCAGCAAGCAGTGTGTGGCCAGCAAGCAGTGTATGGCCAGCATGCAGTGTGTGGCCAGCAAGCAGTGAGTGGCCAACAAGCAGTGTGTGGCCAGCAAGCAGTGAGTGGCCAGCAAGCAATGTGTGGCCAGCAAGCAGTGTGTGGCCAGCATGCAGTGTGTGGCCAGCATGCAGTGTGTGGCCAGCAAGCAGTGAGTGGCCAGCATGCAGTGTGTGGCCAGCATGCAGTGTGTGGCCAGCATGCAGTGTGTGGCCAGCTTGCAGTGTGTGGCCAGCAAGCAGTGAGTGGCCAGCCTGCAGTGTGTGGCCAGCATGCAGAATGTGGCCAGCATGCAGTGTGTGGCCAGCATGCCGTGAGTGGCCAGCATGCAGTGTGTGGCCAGCAAGCAGTGTGTGGCCAGCATGCAGTGTGTGGCCAGCATGCAGTGTGTGGCCAGCATGCAGTGTGTGGCCAGCAAGCAGTGAGTGACCAGCATGCAGTGTGTGGCCAGCATGCAGTGTGTGGCCAGCATGCAGTGTGTGGCCAGCTTGCAGTGTGTGGTCAGCAATCAGTGAGTGGACAGCATGCAGTGTGTGGCCAGCATGCAGTGTGTGGCCAGCATGCAGTGTGTGGCCAGCATGCCGTGAGTGGCCAGCATGCAGTGTGTGGCCAGCAAGCAGTGTGTGGCCAGCATGCAGTGAGTGGCCAGCATGCAGTGAGTGGCCAGCATGCAGTGTGTGGCCAGCATGCAGTGTGTGGCCAGCATGCAGTGTGTGGCCAGCATGCAGTGTGTGGCTAGCATGCAGTGAGTGGCCAGCAAGCAGTGTGTGGCCTGCAAGCAGTGAGTGGCCAGCATGCAGTGAGTGGCCAGCATGCAGTGAGTGGCCAGCATGCAGTGTGTGGCCAGCATGCAGTGAGTGGCCAGCATGCAGTGAGTGGCCAGCATGCAGTGTGTGGCCAGCATGCAGTGTGTGGCCAGCATGCAGTGAATGGCCAGCATGCAGTGTGTGGCCAGCATGCAGTGTGTGGCCAGCATGCAGTGTATGGCCAGCATGCAGTGAGTGGCCAGCATGCAGTGTGTGGCCAGCATGCAGTGTGTGGCCAGCATGCAGTGTGTGGCCAGCATGCAGTGTGTGGCCAGCATGCAGTGAGTGGCCAGCATGCAGTGATTGGCCAGCATGTAGTGATTACCAAGCATGCAGTGTGTGGCCAACATGCAGTGTGTGGCCAGCATGCAGTGAGTGGCCAGCATGCAGTGAGTGGCCAGCATGCAGTGTGTGGCCAGCATGCAGTGAGTGGCCAGCATGCAGTGTGTGGCCAGCATGCAGTGTGTGGCCAGCATGCAGTGTTTGGCCAGCATGCAGTGTGTGGCCAGCATGCAGTGAATGGCCAGCATGCAGTGTGTGGCCAGCATGCAGTGTGTGGCCAGCATGCAGTGAGTGGCCAGCATACAGTGTGTGGCCAGCAAGCAGTGAGTGGCCAGCATGCAGTGAGTGGCCAGCATGCAGTGTGTGGCCTGCATGCAGTGTGTGGCCAGCACGCAGTGTGTGGCCAGCAAGCAGTGAGTGGCCAGCATGCAGTGTGTGGCCAACATGCAGTGAGTGGCCAACATGCAGTGTGTGGCCAGCTTGCAGTGAGTTGCATGCATGCAGTGAGTGGCCAACATGCAGTGTGTGGCCAACATGCAGTGAGTGGCCAACATGCAGTGTGTGGCCAGCATGCAGTGAGTTGCCAGCATGCAGTGAGTGGCCAACATGCAGTGTGTGACCAGCATGCAGTGAGTGGCCAACATGCAGTGTGTGGCCAGCATGCAGTGTGTGGCCAGCATGCAGTGAGTGGCCAGCATGCAATGTGTGGCCAGCAAGCAGTGAGTTTCCAGCATACAGTGAGTGGCCAGCATGCAGTGAGTGGCCAGCATGCAGTGTGTGGCCAGCGTGCAGTGAGTGGCCAGCATGCAGTGAGTAGCCAGCATGCAGTGTGTGGCCAGCATGCAGTGTGTGGCCAACATGCAGTGAGTGGCCAGCATGCAGTGTGTGGCCAGCATGCAGTGTGTGGCCAGCATGCAGTGTGAGACCAGCATGCAGTGTGTGGCCAGTATGCAGTGTGTGGCCAGCATGCAGTGTGTAGCCAGCATGCAGTGTGTGGCCAGCATGCAGTGAGTAGCCAGCATGCAGTGTGTGGCCAGTATGCAGTGTGTGGCCAGCATGCAGTGTGTAGCCAGCATGCAGTGTGTGGCCAGCATGCAGTGAGTAGCCAGCATGCAGTGTGTGGCCAGCATGCAGTGTGTGGCCAGCATGCAGTGAGTGGCCAGCATGCAGTGTGTTGCCAGCAAGCAGTGAGTGGCCAGCATGCAGTGAGTGGCCAGCATGCAGTGAGTGGCCAGCATGCAGTGTGTGGCTAGCATGCAGTGTGTGGCCAGCAAGCAGTGAGTGGCCAGCATGCAGTGTGTGGCCAACATGCAGTGAGTGGCCAACATGCAGTGTGTGGTCAACATGCAGTGAGTGGCCAGCATGCAGTGTGTGGCCAGCATGCAGTGTGTGGCCAACATGCAGTGTGTGGCCAGCATGCAGTGTGTGGCCAGCATGCATTGAGAGGCCAGCATGCAGTGTGTCGCCAGCATGCAGTGTGTGGCCAGCATGCAGTGTGTGGCCAGCATGCAGTGAGTGGCCAACATGCAGTGAGTGGCCAGCATGCATTGTGTGGCCAGCATGCAGTGTGTGGCCAGCATGCAGTGAGTGGCCAACATGCAGTGTGTGGCCAGCATGCAGTGAGTGGCCAACATGCAGTGAATGGCCAACATGCAGTGTGTGGCCAGCATGCAGTGTGCGGCCAGCATGCAGTGAGTGGCCAACATGCAGTGTGTGGCCAGCATGCAGTGAGTGGCCAACATGCAGTGAGTGGCCAACATGTAGTGTGTGGGCAGCATGCAGTGTGCGGCCAGCATGCAGTGAGTGGCCAACATGCAGTGTGTGGCCAGCATGCAGTGAGTGGCCAACATGCAGTGTGTGGCCAGCATGCAGTGAGTGGCCAGCATGCAGTGTGTGGCCAGCATGCAGTGTGTGGCCAGCATGCAGTGAGTGGCCAACATGCCGTGTGTGGCCAGCATGCAGTGAGTGGCCAACATGCAGTGAGTGGCCAACATGCAGTGTGTGACCAGCATGCAGTGAGTGGCCAACATGCAGTGTGTGGCCAGCATGCAGTGTGTGGCCAGCATGCAGTGAGTGGCCAGCATGCAGTGTGTGACCAGCATGCAATGTGTGACCAGCATGCAGTGTGTGGCCAGCATGCAGTGTGTGGCCAGCATGCAGTGAGTGGCCAACATGCAGTGTGTGGCCAGCAAGCAGTGAGTGGCCAGCATGCAGTGAGTGGCCAGCATGCAGTGAGTGACCAGCATGCAGTATGTGGCCAGCATGCAGTGAGTGGCCAGCATGCAGTGAGTAGCCAGCATGCAGTGTGTGGCCAGCATGCAGTGTGTGGCCAGCATGCAGTGAGTGGCCAGCATGCAGTGTGTGGCCAGCATGCAGTGTGTGGCCAGCATGCAGTGTGTGGCCAGCATGCAGTGTGTGGCCAGCATGCAGTGTGTGGCCAGCATGCAGTGTGTAGCCAGCATACAGTGTGTGGCCAGCATGCAGTGAGTGGCCAGCATGCAGTGTGTGGCCAACATGCAGTGTGTGGTCAGCATGCAGTGTGTGGCCAGCATGCAGTGAGTGGCCAGCATGCAGTGTGTGGCCAGCATGCAGTGTGTGGCCAGCATGCAGTGTGTGACCAGCATGCAGTGAGTGGCTAGCATGCAGTGTGTGGCCAGCATGCAGTGAGTGGCCAACATGCAGTGTGTGGCCAGCATGCAATGAGTGGCTAACATGCAGTGAGTGGCCAACATGCAGTGTGTGGCCAGCATGTAGTGTGTGGCCAGCGTGCAGTGTGTGGCCAGCATGCAGTGAGTGGCCAGCATGCAGTGTGTGGCCAGCATGCAGTGTGTGGCCAGCATGCAGTGTGTGGCCAGCATGCAGTGTGTGGCCAGCATGCAGTGAGTATCCAACATGCAGTGTGTGGCCAGCATGCAGTGAGTGGCCAACATGCAGTGAGTGGCCAACATGCAGTGTGTGGCCAGCATGTAGTGTGTGGCCAGCATGCAGTGTGTGGCCAGCATGCAGTGAGTGGCCAACATGCAGTGTGTGGCCAGCATGTAGTGTGTGGCCAGAATGCAGTGTGTGGCCAGCATGCAGTGTGTGGCCAGCATGCAGTGAGTGGCCAACAAGCAGTGAGTGGCCAACATGCAGTGTGTGGCCAGCATGCAGTGTGTGGCCAGCATGCAGTGAGTGGCCAACATGCAATGTGTGGCCAGCATGCAGTGAGTGGCCAACATGCAGTGTGTGGCCAGCATGCGTTGAGTGGCCAGCATGCAGTGTGTGGCCAGCATGCAGTGTGTGGCCAGCATGCATTGAGTGGCCAACGTGCAGTGTGTGGCCAGCATGCAGTTAGTGGCCAACATGCAGTGAGTGGCCAACATGCAGTTAGTGGCCAACATGCAGTGAGTGGCCAACATGCAGTGTGTGGCCAGCATGCAGTGAGTGGCCAACATGCAGTGTGTGGCCAGCATGCAGTGAGTGGCCAACATGCAGTGTGTGGCCAGCATGCAGTGAGTGGCCAGCATGCAGTGTGTGGCCAGCATGCAGTGTGTGGCCAGTATGCAGTGAGTGGCCAACATGCAGTGTGTGGCCAGCATGCAGTTAGTGGCCAACATGCAGTGAGTGGCCAACATGCAGTGTGTGGCCAGCATGCAGTGTGTGGCCAGCATGCAGTGTGTGGCCAGCATGCAGTGTGTGGTCAGCATGCAGTGAGTGGCCAACATGCAGTGTGTGGCCAGCATGCAGTGAGTGGCCAGCATGCAGTGTGTGGCCAGCATGCAGTGGGTGGCGAGCATGCAGTGAGTGGCCAGCATGCAGTGTGTGGCCAGCATGCAGTTAGTGGCCAACATGCAGTGAGTGGCCAACATGCAGTGTGTGGCCAGCATGCAGTTAGTGGTCAACATGCAGCAAGTGGCCAACATGCAGTGTGTGGCCAGCATGTAGTGTGTGGCCAGCATGCAGTGTGTGGCCAGCATGCAGTGTGTGGCCAGCATGCAGTGAGTGGCTAACATGCAGTGTGTGGCCAGCATGCAGTGAGTGGCCAACATGCAGTGATTGGCCAACATGCAGTGTGTGGCCAGCATGCAGTGAGTTGCCAGCATGCAGTGAGTGGCTAACATGCAGTGTGTGACCAGCATGAAGTGAGTGGCCAACATGCAGTGTGTGGCCAGCATGCAGTTAGTGGCCAACATGCAGTGAGTGGCCAACATGCAGTGTGTGGCCAGCATGCAGTGTGTGGCCAGCATGCAGTGTGTGGCCAGCATGCAGTGTGTGGCCAGCATGCAGTGAGTGGCCAGCATGCAGTGTGTGACCAGCATGCAGTGTGTGGCCAGCATGCAGTGTGTGGCCAGCATGCAGTGTGTGGCCAGCATGCAGTGTGTGGCCAGCATGCAGTGTGTAGCCAGCATGCAGTGTGTGGCAAGCATGCAGTGAGTGGCCAACATGCAGTGTGTGGCCAGCATGCAGTTAGTGGCCAACATGCAGTGAGTGGCCAACATGCAGTGTGTGGCCAGCATGCAGTGAGTGGCCAACATGCAGTGTGTGACCAGCATGCAGTGAGTGGCCAACATGCAGTGTGTGGCCAGCATGCAGTGAGTGGCCAGCATGCAGTGTGTGGCCAGCATGCAGTGTGTGGCCAGCATGCAGTGTGTGGCCAGCATGCAGTGCGTGGCCAGCATGCAGTTAGTGGCCAACATGCCGTGAGTGGCCAACATGCAGTGTGTGGCCAGCATGCAGTGTGTGGCCAGCATGCAGTGTGTGGCCAGCATGCAGTGTGTGGCCAGCATGCAGAGAGTGGCCAACATGCAGTGTGTGGCCAGCATGCAGTGAGTGGCCAGCATGCAGTGTGTGGCCAGCATGCAGTGTGTGGCCAGCATGCAGTGAGTGGCCAACATGCAGTGTGTGGCCAGCATGCAGTGAGTGGCCAGCATGCAGTGTGTGGCCAGCATGCAGTGTGTGGCCAGCATGCAGTGAGTGGCCAACATGCAGTGAGTGGCCATCATGCAGTTAGTGGCCAACATGCAGTTAGTGGCCAGCATGCAGTTTAGTGGCTAACATGCAGTGTGTGTCCAGCATGCAGTGAGTGGCCAGCATGCAGTGTGTGGCCAGCATGCAGTGTGTGGCCAGCATGCAGTGTGTGGCCAGCATGCAGTGAGTGGCCAGCAAGCAGTGTGTGGCCAGCAAGCAGTGAGTGGCCAGCATGCAGTGAGTGGCCAGCATGCAGTGAGTGGCCAGCATGCAGTGTGTGGCCAGCATGCAGTGAGTGGCCAGCATGCAGTGAGTGGCCAGCATGCAGTGAGTGGCCAGCATGCAGTGTGTGGCCAGCATGCAGTGTGTGGCCAGCATGCAGTGTGTGGCCAGCATGCAGTGTGTGACCAGCATGCAGTGTATGGCCAGCATGCAGTGAGTGGCCAGCATGCAGTGTGTGGCCAGCATGCAGTGTGTGGCCAGCATGCAGTGTGTGGCCAGCATGCAGTGTGTGGCCAGCATGCAGTGAGTGGCCAGCATGCAGTGTGTGGCCAGCATGCAGTGTGTGGACAGCATGCAGTGAGTGGCCAGCATGCAGTGTGTGGCCAGCATGCAGTGAGTGGCCAGCATGTAGTGATTACCAAACATGCAGTGTGTGGCCAACATGCAGTGTGTGGCCAGCATGCAGTGAGTGGCCAGCATGCAGTGAGTAGCCAGCATGCAGTGTGTGGCCAGCATGCAGTGAGTGGCCAGCATGCAGTGTGTGGCCAGCATGCAGTGTGTGGCCAGCATGCAGTGTGTGGCCAGCATGCAGTGTGTGGCCAGCATGCAGTGAGTGGCCAGCATGCAGTGTGTGGCCAGCATGCAGTGTGTGGCCAGCATGCAGTGAGTGGCCAGCATGCAGTGTGTGGCCAGCAAGCAGTGAGTGGCCAGCATGCAGTGAGTGGCCAGCATGCAGTGTGTGGCCTGCATGCAGTGTGTGGCCAGCACGCAGTGTGTGGCCAGCAAGCAGTGAGTGGCCAGCATGCAGTGTGTGGCCAACATGCAGTGAGTGGCCAACATGCAGTGTGTGGACAACATGCAGTGAGTGGCCAGCATGCAGTGTGTGGCCAGCATGCAGTGTGTGGCCAACATGCAGTGTGTGGTCAGCATGCAGTGTGTGGCCAGCATGCAGTGAGTGGCCAGCATGCAGTGTGTGGCCAGCATGCAGTGTGTGGCCAGCATGCAGTGTGTGGCCAGCATGCAGTGAGTGGCCAGCATGCAGTGTGTGGCCAGCATGCAGTGTGTGGCCAGCATGCAGTGAGTGGCCAACATGCAATGTGTGGCCAGCATGCAGTGAGTGGCCAACATGCAGTGTGTGGCCAGCATGCGTTGAGTGGCCAGCATGCAGTGTGTGGCCAGCATGCAGTGTGTGGCCAGCATGCAGTGAGTGGCCAACGTGCAGTGTGTGGCCAGCATGCAGTTAGTGGCCAACATGCAGTGAGTGGCCAACATGCAGTGTGTGGCCAGCATGCAGTGAGTGGCCAACATGCAGTGTGTGGCCAGCATGCAGTGAGTGGCCAACATGCAGTGTGTGGCCAGCATGCAGTGAGTGGCCAGCATGCAGTGTGTGGCCAGCATGCAGTGTGTGGCCAGCATGCAGTGAGTGGCCAACATGCAGTGTGTGGCCAGCATGCAGTTAGTGGCCAACATGCAGTGAGTGGCCAACATGCAGTGTGTGGCCAGCATGCAGTGTGTGGCCAGCATGCAGTGTGTGGCCAGCATGCAGTGTGTGGTCAGCATGCAGTGAGTGGCCAACATGCAGTGTGTGGCCAGCATGCAGTGAGTGGCCAGCATGCAGTGTGTGGCCAGCATGCAGTGTGTGGCGAGCATGCAGTGAGTGGCCAGCATGCAGTGTGTGGCCAGCATGCAGTTAGTGGCCAACATGCAGTGAGTGGCCAACATGCAGTGTGTGGCCAGCATGCAGTTAGTGGTCAACATGCAGCAAGTGGCCAACATGCAGTGTGTGGCCAGCATGTAGTGTGTGGCCAGCATGCAGTGTGTGGCCAGCATGCAGTGTGTGGCCAGCATGCAGTGAGTGGCTAACATGCAGTGTGTGGCCAGCATGCAGTGAGTGGCCAACATGCAGTGATTGGCCAACATGCAGTGTGTGGCCAGCATGCAGTGAGTTGCCAGCATGCAGTGAGTGGCTAACATGCAGTGTGTGACCAGCATGAAGTGAGTGGCCAACATGCAGTGTGTGGCCAGCATGCAGTTAGTGGCCAACATGCAGTGAGTGGCCAACATGCAGTGTGTGGCCAGCATGTAGTGTGTGGCCAGCATGCAGTGTGTGGCCAGCATGCAGTGTGTGGCCAGCATGCAGTGAGTGGCCAGCATGCAGTGTGTGACCAGCATGCAGTGTGTGGCCAGCATGCAGTGTGTGGCCAGCATGCAGTGTGTGGCCAGCATGCAGTGTGTGGCCAGCATGCAGTGTGTGGCCAGCATGCAGTGTGTGGCAAGCATGCAGTGAGTGGCCAACATGCAGTGTGTGGCCAGCATGCAGTTAGTGGCCAACATGCAGTGAGTGGCCAACATGCAGTGTGTGGCCAGCATGCAGTGAGTGGCCAACATGCAGTGTGTGACCAGCATGCAGTGAGTGGCCAACATGCAGTGTGTGGCCAGCATGCAGTGAGTGGCCAGCATGCAGTGTGTGGCCAGCATGCAGTGTGTGGCTAGCATGCAGTGAGTGGCCAACATGCAGTGTGTGGCCAGCATGCAGTTAGTGGCCAACATGCAGTGAGTGGCCAACATGCAGTGTGTGGCCAGCATGCAGTGTGTGGCCAGCATGCAGTGTGTGGCCAGCATGCAGTGTGTGGCCAGCATGCAGAGAGTGGCCAACATGCAGTGTGTGGCCAGCATGCAGTGAGTGGCCAGCATGCAGTGTGTGGCCAGCATGCAGTGTGTGGCCAGCATTCAGTGAGTGGCCAACATGCAGTGAGTGGCCAGCATGCAGTGTGTGGCCAGCATGCAGTGAGTGGCCAGCATGCAGTGTGTGGCCAGCATGCAGTGAGTGGCCAACATGCAGTGAGTGGCCAGCATGCAGTTAGTGGCCAACATGCAGTTAGTGGCCAGCATGCAGTTTAGTGGCTAACATGCAGTGTGTGTCCAGCATGCAGTGAGTGGCCAGCATGCAGTGTGTGGCCAGCATGCAGTGAGTGGCCAACATGCAGTGTGTGGCCAGCATGCAGTGTGTGGCAAGCATGCAGTGAGTGGCCAACATGCAGTGTGTGGCCAGCATGCAATGAGTGGCCAGCATGCAGTGAGTGGCCAGCATGCAGTGAGTGGCCAGCATGCAGTGTGTGGCCAGCATGCAGTCAGTGGCCAACATGCAGTGTGTGGCCAGCATGCAGTGTGTGGCCAACATGCAGTGTGTGGCCAACATGCAGTGAGTGGCCAACATGCAGTGTGTGGCCAGCATGCAGTGTGTGGCCAACATGCAGTGTGTGGCCAACATGCAGTGAGTGGCCAACATGCAGTGTGTGGTCAGCAAGCAGTGAGTGAATTCGTCGACTTACTGCTGGGAGCTTGGGCCTCGGGGATAAGAGCCTCGTCTGATGTGGACTCACTATTTACTACCGTACCTGTGGACGAAACAATCTGGATGATAGCAGACAGAGTGTATCGTGACCCGGCTTACACTCCTCTTGACATGCCAGAAAGCATACTGAGGAAAGTACTCCAAGCCTGCAATAAAGAGGCACCCTTCTTGAGCCCAGATGGGCACATGTGAAAGCAAGTAGATAGAGTCGCCATGGGTTCTCCTCTTGGTGTCCTGTTTTTCAAACTTTTACATTGGCACCATTGAGCAGAGGGTCTTAGTTGACATGGACTTTACACACACCATATGCTGCAGGTATGTTGACAACATTTTTACTCAAGAACCTGATGCCAGACGTTGG